>NC_089318.1:899779-1169779 GCF_036669915.1 Pocillopora verrucosa
CTAAAATGTAAAGTAAAATACTTTTTAATCACCTCTACCCCTGAGTTCATCCTGTGAACGAGATGTTCAGTATCAATGGTATAAGTATTACTTTTTGTTCCGAACAAAAAGTTATACTTATACCATGAATACTGTTCATGGTATAAAGACGTTATTTGAACACGATATTTCGATGAGTATGAGACTTTGACTCGAATCAACAGCAAGTTTTGTAGAAGATTGGAGGCCATATTCAATGACCAATCTGGTTCATTCTCGCCACAAAGTGATCTCGAGAGAGCACAGTGCTTTTTAGAGTGGTAACTCATATAACTTAAAACTATCCTTTGTTCTCAGACACCAAAACTGAGACAGTCCTTTCCCGTGCCAACAGCAGAGGTCCCTTTAGAACTCTGATATTCACCTTACATATGACTGTGGTTACCTCACTTTTGGTCATTCCATGTACTACAGAAACCATCCTGGACAAAAACGTTAACAGCGAGCACTTGAGATCATCCCTAGGGAAATAAGGAAATTCCTTGTAAACATCACGCAGTAAAGTAGAATAGGGAAAAAAGTTACATCGTGTCACGATTTCTCCAAAAGAGAAAGCTGTTATACGTTTGGTAATGAACATGGGACAAATAAAAATCTGGTTCCTTCACAAGTAAATCAACCCCAGACCTAGGGATTTTCGCTCCGATGCTCGACCACTGGGCTGCCGAGAACTCCATGGCGAGAGAGGCCACAACAAAGTGCTTACGCAACAAGCGTTCTGCATTATGCTAGGATCTTATATGATTCACAGTTCATAAAAATTGAGCTACGATTACAAAATATTTAAAACTGAATATGTAACTTATGAAGACTAAATCCAGTATATATTAACCAATTTCTCCGTTGCCACCCGGGGAGAGCTTGATTGGTTGAAATTTGCATTGAAATATAAAACGTTTATCGGGCTGAGGCCAACAGAAATCATGCAGTTTTGTTAATTCCAAAAGTAATACATCCTAGTTACCTTTGACTAGGTGAGGTAGCAAGGTCTGCAACGAATTTCCAGCACTAAAGAAAAAAAAATAGCATCCTATTGGTATAACGTAAGATTATTTTACAATAGATCCATGAAAATGTGTTGCATAAGGCTATAACTATCTCACCTCAAAAAACCATGCGAAGAAATAGGTTAAATTGCTACTACCCGCAGAAATCCCACATAAATTCGAACTCACAACGTGAGAATTTGTGTTTTAGCCATGAAGATAGATTTTCAATTCCGAACCTGACTTTGAATAATTTCATCTTTCAGATGGGGAACTGATCATCTTCTCTAGATAAAATTGTTTTCACTTAACATTCACCCACCTGAAAACAAGAGACTTTATCTCCTGAAGACAGTTTCCAAGGGAAAGACAAGGAGTCTGGAAGTTTGTACAAGGCTTGAAAGACCTGTTAATCAAAAAGTAGCATCGGTAGATAAAAACGTAACAAGTAATTTGAAAAAACCAAACAATAGGAAAGACAACAAAATTTTCCAGTGTCCATTTCCCGTCTAGCACAAGCATGATACTGTAACAGCGAAAAGTCAAAAGGCTTTGTTGGAAGATGAAAAAGTTACGGTTTAATCACTGTATTGTAACCCCCGCCCGCTTTAATAAATGAATATTGTGCCCGGGAAACAGAACTTTTACCTACATTACAGATAGCTTTAGGTTCTAAAACCGTAGACTGGGCTGAGCAGAAGCACCAGCAACTAAATTAGCTGTGATACCCTCCTAAACCTCCCGAGAAACATTTGTTTATTCTGGACATCACACTATTTTGTGGTTTTCTTCCAAGTCGAAGGATTCTTGTGTGTCGTATACAGCAATTCAAGATCTTCTGAGATTTTCTGAGTCGTTACCTGTACTAAACAATCATCATGATGTTCTGACTTCACAGCCATTGTAAACAACTGGCTTTTTATATTTTCTTCAAGTTCCAAAAATATCCAGCGATGTTCTCTTTCATTAGGGGTATTCTCTTCTAATTCAGCTTTAGTCTCAAAGTCAGTGTTCTCTTTAGAGGGCAAGTGAGAGACGATGAATTGAAGTACAACCAGTCGCACTTCGTATTCTGAAGACTGTAGGAGATGTTGAATCACTTCAAAACAATTAGCCGTGGTTACCAAGTTTTCAGCAGAGCCCTGGTTATCACCCTGAGCCTGTGATGTTACTGGTATGCGAGATTTGCTGTTAGGAGAAGATGGTAACTCCTCGCATGCTTTGAGAAATATCTCGGCTGCCGACTTCTTTACAAAAACGTCTCCAATGACGGCTGAGGACGTTTGATTTTTCACAGTTTCCTCAATTGCTACAAATTCAAACCATTGCTTCAGGCTAAGCAAGCCATTCTTAGATACGTCTGAAATAAAAGCAGTAGAGAACGCCACCCGTAAATATTTGTAAGGTGTTAACAACGCATAAGTGGTGTGCTCCAAGATGCATTTATCTGTTACTTTTCGCGGATAAGTTTTGAATGGCCGAGATTAAGTCGATCAGTGTAGATATCTCGAGGAGTTGTGACACTGTCGAGTTGATCAAGGTTAACTTTAATACATTGACTGCACTGCCTGAAAACAAATGGGTACCTTGACTAATCATGGGCCAATATGCTGACGCACCTTAACATTTTAATCATTTCAAAAGAGATTTTGAGTGAAAAAGTAATAGAAAAAATACCTGGGAGATCGATCCAAGACCAGTCCACTACAAAATGAAGAACAATGTCCAAGAAAACTGACCTTGACACTGCACAGGGGTTGGACCTGCCAGAAAAAAAGACAAAAAAGGACAAAACAGGAGAGAGTCTTACAGAGAGATTATGAGACATAACGAAACGTACTTCCACAATAGAAAAACCACGTATGCAAGCAATTACTTGCAAGTAGGTTTTCCGTGAAATCTTTAATAACTCTTATTAACCCTCTTTAGTAAATTAAAGGATTTCTCAGGCCCGAGTCTGTAAAACATTAATAATTGTCCAAGAAATGATCAACAGTAAAGAATACGCAAAAGTAAGGTTTCTTTTAGTTCTTGAGTAAGACACTTCCATGCACAGTGCCACTTTCAACATATGAGTTAAAATGAGTGCTCGTAAACTTTAGAGGAAACCGAAAAAATGTTCTGGCGAGGGGAGGGGGGGGAAGGGGGGCCCGGCGATGGACTGGCATTCCATCCGGGGAGGAGTATACATGCTCCTTGTCGCTTAATACTACAAAAGCAACAACAATTATGAGCCACTTGACATTAGGATAAGGAATAAAGCACGAAACCTGATTATTCGTGAAAAAAATAAGAAACCTAATCGATGAAGAACATCATACAAATAAAAGCCAGCCACGTACCGTGTGCCAAGCCATGCCGCATGCTTCAGTTGAGGAAGAACATTGGTCACAATCTTCGTCTTAATTGTGGCGGACAATGTTGCATCAAGGGCGTGGCCACTTAATAAATGAAAAATCTGTGCATTAAGCCAAAAAAACTGCATATTAGTCATGATTAAAGAACATGATATAAGTAACACTGGTCGAATATATACTTGTTTCAGAGCCATTACAAAATAAAAAGGTGCTGTATCAACAAGTTTTTTTCGAAAAACAACGCTTACGGTAGGCAAGTTTATTGCTCATCACCTCTAAGCTTCGTCTTCGCGAACTAGACTCAGTCTTCCTGGTTCACGGTCAAATATATCGAATGCCAAACACTTAAAGGAAGAAATAGATATTGGTCTCAATGGGTCAAAAGCGAGTTTTTCTCTTAATACTTACATGGAGTAAAGTTCCATGAACATGATTCTGTCTTATTTCACCAGTTGAGCTGTGAAACAAAATGAACCTAATGAGTCATGTGAAAAAAAACTGTTGTTCGAGAGAATTCTTACATCCACACGAATTTAAAAAAGATAAAGCAATGGCATTAAGATAAGTGAACTTAAGATACAAGGGAGGAGAAAGCTGGAAGAGAGATGCTTTTACAATGAATAAGGTCGCAGCAGCGATAACTAAGGAAAAAATTAAAAATACAAAATACAAAAACATAGCATACTAAAAGAGGTTTCCGCACCCATTGGATGATCATATTTGACACAGTAAATTGATTAATTAAATGGATTCAGGAAAATTCGCATCCCAATGTTACTTGGTGATCATTTTTGCCTTTGCTGTTGAAATAAAATCACGAACAAGGTTGCTACTATCTATTCTACTAACCTCACTGGAAGAAACACGAGAAGCTCTTGAAGAGTTTGAATCAAGAGATCACCGGACACTAGCGGAACGAGAGCACGTGCTGACATAATCCTGGTCTTCATAACCAAACTTTTTCTACAACTAAAAGTAATGAAGCTGAGCTTCAGCTTAGATTTCCTGCGACTCTCAACTGAAATCACTCTATGTTGAGAGATTTTGTAGCATTTGAAAAACAAATAAGACTCTTACGATAAACGTATCTCCATGACAGGAAATAAATCATACCATCAACAAAAAAATAAATAATAATATTTAGATGAAAAGCTCAAATGACCCAAATAAGAAACTGAGAAACAAGACAGCATTTGGGACGTTATACTGTAAAGTGACCTTAATCGAGGTAATGAGAAATGAAGACATATTCATCTGCAGTTATGCATCTGAGAGTGTTAACAAATTGCTAAATGTAAAATATCTATTTGGAATCACCTGATGACAAAGGGTACAAACAGCGCCATATTGAGTGTAGAGTCAACACCATCCATAGGTGATGGATACAGACGAGCCAACATAACAAGTACTGGATGGATGCTAGCGTGGATGGTGTCCCTGTGAAGATGAGATAAGATGGTTAACGATATCCTTGCTTTAGTGATTTATTCCTCCCTAAAAAAAACGGTTTAAGGAGTAAGTATCTGTTGCTTTCGGTTTACTGTACACCTCTGGTGATTCACACAGCAGAGTAACATCAGGTTCGAGTTATTAAGGAAAATCAAACCTTTCAATTCCTCGACAAGCAACTTCCAAATGACGGAGGAAGAATGAATGGAGCTCTGGAAATCTGGAGAAGAACTCTCTTCCTGTCATACTGAAACAAACAACATTCAACGAAAAATTTGCAAGAGTTGTGTACGTAAAAATGTTATGTTGTAGTTGAGAAGTGTTGAGGGAACACAACCAACCTGTTTTAACAGAGTAGTTTTCTTTAAGAAATGGTACAAATAGGTAAATAAAGGGGTAAGTTTCTAAAGAAATTGTTGTGCTGCGTATAACAGGTTTAACAGGTAATTTAGTGTATAACAACTGAGTTGAAAACGTAAATTAGCCACCAGAAAGAGTTTAAAGGCTTTAAAGGTAGTCTAGTCTACAAATAGCCGAGTACTTTTGAAGACAGAGGATACCTCTTGTTCCTAAGGAGGTTCGGGCTCCTCTGAGAAATTTTGAGCTCCTAGATTCATACAGTGGCGTTCTCCCGCATTTTGAGGTCTTTTCCAATTTATGTTGCTTTTTTATTCCTATAAGTCAATCTTTTTTAACGCTACTTGGTTGCTATTACAACCCTTGACATAATCGAGAGGCGCTGCACACCATAAACTGTTCCAGGGCTAAAAAACAGATTTTGTATTATAGAGGACTGATAGAACTGACTTTCAAGCAAACAAGCGACAGAGGGAAGTAAGTCAAAAAGAGCGCCTCATTTCTGTTAGCTTGGACAAACAAACTAGACGATTTCAATTTCTAACCAGTTTTTTCTTGAATGTTCATCTTTTCCTCGTTTCACTCCAAATATCCTGGTCACCAGTGCACTAAACAGCATTGTCGACGAGTTCCGTACCTATGTAAATCAATCATGAGGATCACTACTGCAAATATCAAAATATTATCAAACAATAGCATCAAAAATGTAGTCTGATGACAACAGAGGTGAGTACTTACTGCCCAACTTTCAGAGAGGAATCCATCAATGGCCACAATTACCCCTTCAGACACAAAAGGAAACACGGCCTCGCCAAGTTTGGTGTCACGATATAGGGCGCGGAGGATGTTGCAAGCGTGAACCTGGGAAGGAAACGGAGCCATGATAACAATTTACCTGAAGTTACTCTTAACTAACTAGAACTAAAGCTGAATTCTAATTTTTCAAAGCAAACCTGTGGAAGGGTTGAATCAGAAATCCTGGAAATGTCAGTGGGATTGGCAGCAACCTGCAATAATTCTAAGGAAAAAAGCGATTTTAAGTGCTTAAGAACTGCAAGACTAGATCTGTTTTAAATTCACAATAAAATCTTAGGCAAAGAGCTCGGAGCTCAAAGTTTTCTTTAAGCTTCACTCTCAGAAAACGGAAAGCAAGAAACGAGGAAAAGGATATGGGAAAATTTTTACATAAGGCCTCTTACCAGCCGTGACTTGTCTGAAGCACTTGTTTCCAGCAGCAGACGGTTCAGTTGTCACAATAGCCTGCAGTATAGAGTATCAGTCAGTAAAACGCTGTGCAACAAACCCTGGTACTTTTAGATCAGCCTGTACAGCTAACAGCTACCGACAAGAAATATTTGTCCTTGAGGCAGTGTTTAAGCTCTGGAACACGATGTTTCAAAATAGCCAGGTTTCACGACCACTCCTCCGGTCGAGTTATTGACGATCTGCTTACGTTAAGGCACGTCACGTGTCAGGTCAGCCTAAACATTTCTTTCTTTAGTATGATGTGCACCTTGGTCAACCTGAGGTTAACAATTTTGCCTCACACAGGCTACCAACTTTGTTCTCAGGGTAAAATCGCTTGGAAGACGACGTTAACAGGCTGCAAGACTTAAGAGTCCACTAAAAGGTGATTCCGTGATTATTTTAGAACATGTTAGAGAAACTATCAATGTAATAACTGAACTTACTTGAATAAAGAAAGGCACACCAGCACTTCGCCTTGTCCCACACAAAGCTTCTGAAGGTGAATCACTCGTAAGATCCTCTAATAACGTCTGGAGCCACTGCGCTGGTAACTCACAAAGCTCTGTATCTGTACTCCTATGTGGAAAAAAAGAAGATGCAGCTTTCCTATTTGAATATTTTCGTCTCTGATATGCATCTACTATCGGTAGACATAATAGGAATTATTTTGAGTTAATTGTTCCTACCTACAGCGCTTTTCAATTGAGTATCGTAAAACCAGAACCAAAGTAATCATAACAACCAATCAGAGCGAGGGAAAATGTCACAAGAAGCCAATTGATGACAACTCACAGCAAAGACAAGAATTCTGTCCAAAGCCCGGGAAAACGAGAGTGGGCAAGTCGCATTCGGTTTTAGTTTTGCATCTGATTGGTTGAGATGGTAGTGCGAGTATTCTGGACCAGTCACAGAGCACAGTAAAGCAAAATCAATCAAATCCCGGATTACTTTCAACAATCAATTGAAAATCGGTCCTACATAACAAGTTCGATTAGTTCATAAATTTAATGTTTCTTTTTCTATGTGCAGTATTATACCTCCACAACACTGTACAAAGTTTCACAAATCCAGTGTAGGCCAACTCAAAAGCTCCCCTGTGCTTTGAAGTCAGGAGAACTTTAGTGAAAAAGTCTCCGATGTTACATATCTGAAAACATTTAAGGGTTGTACGGTGTTTTTCTGGTACAAATGACATGCGAGAGCGAATAACATATAGAGTAACAAATATTTCTGTTGTATATAACGAATTAGTATTCAATGTGGCTAAATTCTCCACTGGAGATCTGATGTTTAACGGCACAATACTGTGCGAGAGGGCGGATCCTGAACTACTTCGATTCACCCACTTGTAAAACGCTTATGCATGTCGAGTCAAGCGCCCGGGTAAGACATTAAAAAACAGGTTAAAATACGGAAAAAAATAAGAAATACACCTACTTACAAACAAGCACTCGCCAACAAACAAACAGAAAAAGGCATAAGGCTGTGCATGCACTCATTCACTTAACTTTATAAAATATTTATGTACAATCGATTGCCATTAAAGATGGATTATTTTTAGAAATCCTTGAGACAAGTAGTCGACTATTAGATTCAAATTCTTCTTCGATTGGATTCCAGATTTTAGTTCCGATGAAGCGAAACGAAAACCAAGCTACGATTACTGAATTTTTCATTTGGTTGAAGTACCTGTTTTGTAGGTATCAAACCATGCTTGCTGTTTTCAAGATACACTGGAGCATTTTCAACCAGCTCTCCCAACAACAGCGCTACCTCCTTCATAGTCCTCCAGCAGCAGACCAAAAGAATCTGGGCTGCAGGGGCCATTACATGACTTTCTTCCAAAACTGACTGTTGAGGGATCTGGTTTGTGTTGTCTGAAACAATTAAATAGACATTACAAGAGATTGCCAAAGAACTAAAATGACGATTTTTTATGGTGCAGTTCCTTTATCTAAATTCCCACATCTATCAATCCTGAACTGTTTCTGTCATTTTTCATTGGATACCTTGCCCCAGTTTTCACTGAATATCCTGCAACATTTTAATTCAGTTACATGACAATTGACAAAGTTGACGGGCTACAGCACGGCGGGCTCTTCCGTTCAGCGGTCTTTGTTACCAGCGAAGGCTCACACGAAACGCTGCAACTTCCGTCCCGAACAGTTTATTCCTCGACAGTCCTGGGCGTTTACAAGAGTTCCCATACCCCACTCTCCCTCTTGCAACCCTCCACTGATCTTGTCAGCGTTGTGGGGTGCCTGGAATGGAAGCTCATGACTATTTTGCGGGGGTTTGCAAGCCAAGCAGGCAGTGTTCTATCTAGGGGCTGAGGATACCCCAGGGACCCGCCTTTCATTTGAGGGAGGCAGCAGTTTACCAGTCTGTAAGAAATAATATTCTTTGTAGACAGTTTACAACAGTACCAACAATTGTATATTTACCTTCACTATCATAAATCATAAATCCTTCAGGCGATGAACTCGTGACAACGGGGGAAACAATGTCTGCTGTACAAATACACTTTTCTATTAAATGTGAGATGAGACTCTGCCAATGTTTATCGTCTGAGACAGAGCTAAAATGAAGAAAAAGGTCAAATTGAAATACTTCGGTGTCACAGTGAATTCAATGTTTAGTGTGAGTAGGTAAGTGTCCATAAATCAATTGATGGCACTGTACACAATTATTCTTGTATCAATTTTTTAGGTATTTAGTGATAACTAGTCCGTTCAAACAGCCAACTTTAACTGCTGCGCCAAGTCATTTTTCAGACTAAACAAGACAAAAATTCATCATTTGTAACCCCAACCTTACCTCAATGAGACGTAACCCAGGACTGCTCTGAGGCAATAAAGAACGCCATGCATAGGAGCCTGGGCGCCAGTCAAATACAGGTTCTTTGAAGCAGCTGAACGATGTGACTCGAGCAAATTAGTAAGATACTTCACCACCCTCAGGGCTTGTGGACATGTTGCATTGGATTCCGATTCTACATACTCTTGTTCAGTCTCAGATTTAACAAATGTCAGCGGTAATTCACACTTCTCCACCAGAAGGGTAAGCAATGTTGCAGCACTTGAAGCATCTACTGCGCGAGGACTGGAAACTAACTGGTCAATCACGCTTTGCCAAGCAAGCAAAGACTTCTCTTCCTGAAGGAAACGAGTTAGAATTGTACCAAGTCAGGCTTTGTGAAGTATATATTAATGTTTATTTTTATAATATAAGTTCCCTTTTCTTTGGGAGAGGGGAAGGTGAAGGAGGTATATGTTGTTACCCATGCAGGGTAGTAGAAGCAGTTCACACAAAACTTTATCTCAACAATATCAACAGGGCAGATGGAAAAGAAATTCCAGATACATGAAAGCTACGATGAGGAGGCCACAACGGGAGATTAGTACAACAACAGACTGCTAAAGGAACACACTTTGAAATGCACCAATCACAGCCAAGCACAATGCTTCATCAAGGTGAAGCATAACCATGAACCAATCAACTTTACCAATTAAAAAAGACTAGCAGCATGCAGAGAAAACATTGGCCATCAACGTCTAGATAAATTTATGTATATCATTATTTATTAATATTATTTATGTTATAATAATTTTGTTGCAACATGACCCCACAAGCCTCTTGCTTTAAATATTTATTGCATTTAAATGAAGTTTTTTTATTATTATTATTATTATTATTATTATTGTTATTAGAGGTGACCTAATCATGTCCTCCTCCTTAACCATTTTTGGAATAAAGGGAGTGAGTTTCTAAAGAAACTGTGGTGCTGCGTCAGTGGAAGAGTATAACAGGGCAATTTAGTATTATCAACTGAGGTGATAACATAAATTGGCCACTGTAAAGAGTTTGAAAGTTGACGTTTTGAGCCATAGCCCTTTATCAGAGTGATAATGAATAAAATATTCCACCAGTGCTGCTAATGTATACATACCTGAAATGGCAGCTGCTTGGAGGGAGATGCCACAAGTAAGTCATATGCCATTGTCTTGTTGGTTTGATAGGAATCACTCAGGCAATCCAGAAGAATATGGATATTATCTGGGGACATGACCTCACTCATATTAAAACTCTTCCCTGTAGAATCTGCAAATCCAAAAGAAAATGTCAATTCACATACAAATCACTTCCAGGGATAAAACATGGATTTAACATTTGTTTATATCATTAGGTTGATAACCTCTACATGTATCATTTCAGCTTAATACTTCATGGCCTGCATATGGCCAGTTAAGGAATAACTTATCATTTTAATTGAAAGCAGCTGTCTAAATGTACCATCATCTTCTTTAAAACCAAATATGTCCTTGATGAGCATCAAATTGCTCAAAGCTGTTGTGCGACGGGTAAATGATGCACTTGGGAACAAGGAATCAAACTGATAGGCACAAAACCACTGCAGAAATGTCTGAAACAAGACAGTGATATTACAAAATTATTTTGAAATAGTGATGTACACATTATGTGTATGTTGAATCATAGCAGCATAAAAAAAGTATTACCCAATAGAAAGTGAGTTGTTGTTCATGAAACTGCTTCTTCTCACTGATATCTTTCTTCTTTTTAACAGCTTTGTTAGATATCCTGATGCACTCTTTCAGTCTCATTAGCAACTAGAAGAAAAGGTAGGCATACATGTGGCAAGTACTCAGCAAAACTACAGAGAATTTGAGACAAACAAAATCTGAGTTCCACATAAGGAGTCAAATCCTAGACCTAAGGATTTTTGCACTCTGATGCTCTAAGTTACGTAGTTATTGCATAGTACTTCTCGGCTGGATTTCTGCTGCCCTCTCAAGTCTGGTCATAATTCCCCCAAGAAAAGAGACTTTAAACGAGGCTCATTTCCCAAAAAGCAGTTGGTTATTGAGCCTCATCAATTCTAGCTTCAAAACTTAATTTCTATGATCAATCAAGTACAAGAAATGGAAAATTAAATAATAGATTTTCAGAATATACAAAACAACCAACCCTTTTTAGATGTGTTCTAGCTTGTTGTCTGAAGGAAGGTGCCTGGTTGTTCATGTTGTGTGGTATAAAGAGCTGAAGCAGTTGTAAATCCAGCTCTGTAATCAACTCTGTTGCTCGTGGAGAATCACACAGCAGTCCAAGGGCATCAATACGAATCTAACAAATCAATTTGTAGAGCCATAAAATGGATGCTCAGAGGTGATGAAATTTCAAACCAAATTGAGGGTAAAAATGGAAGAGTAGCCAACGTCGAAATTCACACTGGTTAGAAATCTATTTCTAAGTTTGAGCTTTTGCTTTTCAGTCTATGGCCTTTATAAACCAAAATGTTGATTAAGAATATGAAAAAAACATATTTGCTTTTGAATTGTGGTCTTAAAATGTTTTAGGCTGAAAACCAAAGAATTTTAAACAGAGACCCCTGTTAAACTAGATGCAAGTTAGCTTTCTTCAAGGACTTTATACCAAGATAAATTACAATATTCTCATTAGAAAAACCACATATGAAATCCCAAACCCCAAAAAACTTTGCAACAAAGAAGTTCATACTCAATAAATACCAATTCTCAGAATAATTTGAACTCCTCTCCAGCTGTGAACCTGTCTCCTCACAGTATTTTCCTCAGTTTCTTCCTATCCTCTGACAATTCAATTTCTTTATTACCCAAAAAAGCTTTAATTTATGATTTTCCTTGACAGTAATGGTGACCATAAATCAACTGTACACAGTCAGTTAAATTACATCTTTCATGATCACAACACACCTGATCATCCAAATGACACAATGCCTTCCTCATAAGCTGTTCTGGAACCACCCCACACCACAATGAGCCATGTCCAAAAGAAGCATTTTCTTGGTCTGTCTTATAAAAATCCATTAGTCCTGATGAACGAGCAATTTTTAAACAGGTAACCAAGGTCCCAAGGTTACTTTCTTTTACTCCTAAAAAATTCAAAATGTAATCATTTTATGTTAATTACTTTAACTTGATTAACACCAGTATTTGTTTAACTGTACTTTTGGAGTTCACCTATTTTTTAAGATGTTCTCCCACTGAGGAAATTCAAACCCTGTATTTCTCAATTCTGCCAGCTTGTGTGTACCCTAAGAGAGTCCAGCTTTGCTCCTAAATGTTAAACATTTTCTGCTTTTCACAAAAGTTAATAACAAAGATTCTTACCTTTGTTTTCTTGAAGATACTCAACAAGAAACTGTAGGCTTTCAGGGCAGCCCCTCAATAACTTTGGGAGACAAAACTACAAAATAATTAAGCAGCATCAGAAGCTGGTTGTTTTCCAAACAAACAAAAAAAAGAGAGGAAAACAATATTAATTATGAAATGACTAACTGTGTAGAAGAAAAAATTTCAAATAAAGTAAAAGCATTGAAATTTATCAACTTTAACAAACCTGAGCCAAGTTTTCCCTCAGAAGTCTGCAACCACAGCAAATAAAATTGAGAAATGGAACAATCCATACCTTAAGACAAAAAATATAAAATTTCAGAGAGCAAGTCGGGAGACTTAGATAAAGCAAGTATAATCAAAATTTACGAAACAGAAAAGACCTCCATCCATCCTTCGATATCTTCCCCACTGTCCACGATTTCTTGCTTGTGAGAACTTGTCATCTGCTCTATAAAATCCATTACCTGAAATCAAATTCAAGATTCAAAATACATGAGGAAATAAGGTCATACTGTTCCCTTTAAAGCTATGGGTGACAATTTCATCAACCATATATATCAATGATATGAGGAGCTTCACTTAACATGCAGGCTGAGAAATTTGACACTAGTTTTGTTCACTCACTATGTAGAGTTCAACAGAACTTCAAAATCAATGCCTAAGGGATAAATAGCAATTGACGAAATTGGTTTCAATTGGTATATCCAACGTAATTAACACTAGCAGTAGTAGAATAATTTACGATACCACTCACATGAGGGGCGAGGTTCCTGTCACTCATCAATGGAAACATATCCTGAGGGATATTTGAAAACCACTGCAACATTTTTTTGGCTCCCACAACAGATGTAATGCAACACAGGGGGCCATATTTTCCTCTTACATGCCAGCTGACATTCAAAAGAGATGCTGCTAGGTCCTGTAGGAAGTCTTCTTTTGAAGGATCTTGATCAAAGTGAATAAAATACTAGTTATCATAACTCAGTTTAATCTCGGCAAGAGGCAAGTCCCAAAAGAGGATGTGTACATATAAATGATACAGGAACTTCCTTATCAAAAGGAGGCAAAAATGTTTACTGAGGTTTCTGCTGAAGGCTTTGAAATAAATCTGGTTAAAACTATGTTAGACCTCTTAATATGGAAAAGGAATATTTCCTTCATCACTAACTCCTCAGTTTGGCATGTTTGGCTGGCATCAAAAAATGTGGAATATACATCTTCAGGGCTGTTATGGATGCTCTCATGTTATTTAATAACTGAAGACTACTTTGTAAACAACAAGTTTCCAGAATGAATGGGTGAAAGTAACCCTGAAAATTTACTATGAAATATCATACCAGACTGTCCAACAATCAAGTGTAGGTTGACAACATGTTCACATACTGCTTTGGTTTGGTATCTCACTCCCTGAAGAAGAATAGTGGTATTAAATAGAGGATATTATGTGGTTGTGCGGAGATATAAAATTTCTCTTTGCTCACTCATGAAATATTTTTCAACACAAGAAGAGAATATTCTTATTTCTGAGTGGCCATTTAATTTTCTTTTTATTACATAAACACCAATGAAATACTTAATTATTTCACATTAATACTTTTGTATATGTAACCATGGCAACAAAGATATTTCCATGTGTGAAGATAGCTTATTTTCACACAAAAGTTCACTTAGTATTTCATTGGCATTTATATAATAATACCAAGTATTCTGACATTTCCTTAAAATTATTATAGCCACAGCTCAATTAAAGACCCAAAACAGCTTGATTCACCTCAACTGGATGGTCCCAATGAGTCCAGACATAATTCAGAAGTTTGGTTGGAATTGGTGATGTGCCATATAACTTTTCTTTAAGCCAAGAACCTTCACAGTGATTACTAGTGGCTATTTGTCTAAAAAGGAGGTAACAAATTATGAGTACAGTATGACATGAAAAAACCAGGCTATACATAGGATTTTTTATAAACAACATGTTAAGTGTACTGAATAGAAAAACTCAGATCCATAAATTTTAAACATTAAATTTCACAACTACTTATCCTTCCACCTTCCACAAGTCAGTAATTTGATAAATAAACAAAAGAGTCATGGTTGTTTCAAAACGAAGGTCTTGGTTTCTCACCTGGCCTGATTTGCCCACAGAGTCAGAGTACGAAAGGCTATAATGGATGTATTGCATTCTTTAAGGCTGCATGGTGGTATAAAAGACAATGTATGAACAAGTATACCAACTCTGCTATATTACCAAGAGTCTTAAAGGTACAGAACAAATCTCCCAAACAGCTCCTTAAATATTTGAGTTTTCTGGGCAAAGATCTTTTTTTTCATTAAAATTATTATTATTAATAGTCAGTTTTTTCATTTTTTTTTAAAGATTTTGGATCATGTTGGCTGAAGCAGTTTGGAAAAATATTCAAGAGAAGGTGGGTACGGACATGATCCAATACCCAACAACTTCAGTTGTCAGTATTCATAAGGTTGTCATTTCCATCACAATATTCTTGTCTGTGCAAAGTGCACAAAAAGTTGGAAAAGTTTAATGTAATACTTGGTTGACTTATATCATGATAATAATAGAAGAGGCCCGGGATAAACAAAAAATACCTCATGTTGCAATTTAATTCCTTTGAATTCTACGATCATGTGGCTGGTAACTTACATTGTATCTGGAGTCTTGCGAGTTCACACAATCACAGGAGAACATTGCACAACAAATGCATGAATTATTAAATCATTAAATCAAATCTTTTATCTTGTTTCATGCAGGAAGTATTAAACAGATCATGTTACCTGTCACAAAGAGAACACAAGTCTGGAAACAAAGCGTCAAACATCAGAGTTCCATGATTACTTTGACCATCTAATATGACCTGTAGGTATGGTATGATTGATTTGATAAAAAATTTACTTAATATAAACATGTATTAACAAGTGATTCATTAATATTAACAGAACATATTCCAGTTTCCACATCAAAAAACAACCATCCCCATACTCTCTCTTGAAGAGATGCAGCTCTTTTGCAAGTCCTTCACCCACCCCACCTCCCTCTGAGTGTGTCTTTTTTTACTCTATAGTTTGCCACACACAATTATACTCCTGGGTGGACAGAGACAATGTGAGGAGGGTACAGTCTCTTTTCACAATAAGAGCTGCCACATGACACAAACTAGGTTTGAAGAAGTTTTATCTTAATTCATTTATTCACAGCCGTGTGCAAGTGATTGGTGTGGATTCTAACTGTGGATAACCTCATATGTGATCATTCAGGTTAGAGTAGTCCTGGAAAGTACTGTAAGTTACTTATGACAGTGAGTGATCTTCTCAAAACTTTGGCAGATGTTAGTCTGTCGCAGCCTTAGGATGTTGATATCTCACTTAATTGTTATTTTATATCAAGCTCATTAAAATGGAATGCATTTCCAACTACATGAATTACTTAGAGGATTCATCAGTTATCTTAATCAAACATTATACTACTCAATTACCATAAACACTCATTTTACAAATGAACGGAGATGAGGAATAACTTACAATAAAAGTCATGGAATGAATATGTTATCACCATCAATTTTTTGCAAAGGTTAAGATGCAATTACTGGCAAGTTGTTATGACATCATAGACAAGACCTGTGAGTTCAAGAAGGGCCAATTCATGTATTTTTGGCCTACTGCTTCAAAACCAGATCATGCAAATGCAGCTGTAAAGAAATTTTCTTAACAGACACATTTGTAGGAAAAATTATATAAGGTATAGGCCTGTCATTTTTTACAAAGAACACGCTGCAACAGCTGGGCAGACCCAAAACCTTGAGATGCAGCATGATATAAGATTAAAATCATTGTTAGCAGGTCATATGTAATACTGGATTCAAATTTAGTTTTACTTTTTTTACCTCTAAGGTCTCAACCAGCATGTGAAGGGGAATTATAGCCAAGACTCCTCGGCAAAGACACAGGTGTGAGAAACTGGTTATTCCTAAGCATGAAAATATAGCATTCATCAGAAAGGAAACTGTTCATTTGATACCTAAATTTGAATGAAACAAAACTTTATCCAATGTCAACTCACTGTTAATATAACATTATTTGCTAGTAAAAAACTATATTATTGATATCTCATACAAGGTTGACAAAACACTTTATATTAAGGTTTCAAAGCTAGAGAATATTTACCTGGAGAATTTTGAAAGATGGAAACAATTTTGGGATCACTCAAGGGTGAAAAAGGTAAGTGTCCACTTGAAGAATGAGAGGGGAAAATCAACTTTCCAATCTGTTTGTGGGGTCAATCACATGATGAATAAACAAATAAATTAGTATCAAACAAGTCAATTACTATCTCTTTAAGGAATAATATGGGAAGTATGGGATTTACTAAAAGTCCAATATCCATGATGCTGAGTTGGAAAATGGTGAAAGCTGTGATGTTGGCTCAACATCAATAATCACTATCATCTGCCACTGTCATGCAATGTAAGACAAATAAAAGATACCTACTGTTGACACAACACTTTGAGCTGGGCACATCACTTTGATAACAGCAAGAATGGCCATTCCAGCTGTTAATTGACAGTCAAGGAAAAATAGATCTGAAATGTAAGTTAGAACACCACTTCTGACATTACTGGTATCTTCATATCAGCCACAAAATCTTGACCTATCATATATTTGATTTAGTGAAAGGAAAGATGGATTATCAAATACATGTACCATTGTACATAATGAATTTTATACCAACTTAATTGTGCCTTTAAGAATATTTTGAAAAATTTTACTAGTTTGTAAGAGAGGTAGGTGATCTATAAGCTTCACTTGGAACAATCATCTAACAGGCAAAAAAACCCTACAATAGGTGAGAAATATAATGAAAAAAACTGATTTAACCAACATATCCTCCAATATGGCATTAGACTGTTGAGCAAATATCACTTAATTATCAATCAGCCCATCAGACATCACTTCACTTTTAGGTTCATACTGCAGATCAACAGCATGTTGGTGGTGCACATGTGGCAAGTTGCTGGTGTCATATACATATCAACTGACACCTTGGATAACTCACTAGCAGACACATAGGCTGGATCAGATACACTGTCATTTTCTATAAATGTGATTCCCATTGTCACACATAACTAGTTCTGACTTTTCATTTACAACTGTTACAGTACTAAGATAGGGGAGCTTTCATGTACATGCACCAATCTATAAATAATGCAGATCTAGTAAAAAATATGTTGTGTATAAAGTAATCCTATAAAACAAGTCATACCATCAAACAAAACACCACAAAGGTCTATCAGCATTTCTGTCATCAAATCAGTCCACAGCTTCACAGTTATTGGAGCATCTGAGTAGCTGCTACCACATAACTGGCCTGCGTCAAGACTTGCATTAAGGTCTTTATAACTATTATGACCAGCATCTTCTTTTTTAACACATGACAAGGCGAGCTGGTCAAACAAATTACATAAATTTGTCTCAGAACTGGATTTCTGAAGAAAAGAAATTATTGTCTTTATAACTGCTAAACAGTCCATCATAAGAGAGGTCTGCAAAGCCAGAGATCGCTCAGCTCTACAAAGGAGAGAGAAATAATGTAAGGAATATGGTCAATTTTATTGTATAACACTTGCATGCAATACTTGATAGGGAAGATGGGGGGCTTGGAAGGGAGATTAAATACTTTAGTCTTTTTCTTCCTTTTCTTCCTTTTCCAAAGGGAGAGCAAGAAAAAAGCTTACTTTTCCCCAATGCACACCACTCAAAAGACATAAAGAAAATGACTCTGTCTTGTAAAACAACCAAAACAAACATGTGTTCTTCAGGTTGAGGTTGTGGGTAATCAAGGGAGGATAACACTGATTGAGGCAGCTGTGCCAAAATTTTCCATATGACCAAACCATAAAGTTGTCTTGGCTGAAGAAAGGTGTCTAATAGTCACCCACTGCCATAAATGTAACCTCACTCACTTGGCAACTTTCCACTGCTCTTTTAAACACAAGCCAAGAAATTTGAATACTGAAATAAGAGAACAATGAAAAACAACTGTTAATTTAATGATCCATTCAAAATATATCCTGTAGGGCTTCATCTTGAAAGTAAATTAATTTTACATCTATACTGTAATACTATGCTCCTGTTTATTCTCTACACATGCAGGTACAAAGTATGTTTTAATCTTTGCTTCAATCCATTACTGGGCTAGAAGTTAAAAAAAGTCATTTCTTAATTTCTGGCTATTTACACACCAACAATGAGGAGATTGAACATCTAACATTGTTTCCAGTGCATCATTATAATAGCCTTCTACCATATCGCTAGCTTCTTTTTTTATATTCAAAGGTTTCATGCACCACTGTTTAACATTTCATATTTACCCAAATGGCCATTGGTAAGAATTACATCAGCTCCTGTAAAAACAAAACAAGACAAAATTGACAGTTGTTTATTATTGTCCCAATCACTCCTAGGAATGCCAACTTATACAATTGCTTCTAATTTAAATGATAAATGTTTTCTAAAGAATCAATGACTAATTAATATATGGGGTATAATTGCATTGTGATAATAATAACAATTGACCACCCCCAATGGGCTTTTTCAGGGCCAATACAAACAAATTGGAAACAAACAGCATGCCATAAAGCCCACTCAAGGAGCTGAACTTGGGACAACCAAAGAAAAATCCAGCTCTATCTTCCAACTATATTTCTTAAAGAAACCATGACAGAAACTCACTAACCAAGAGTAAATGAATCCAACATATCAGCTATCATATCTACATAATGTCGAATATTTATATCTTCAGCCTAAAGAATAAATTGACCACAAAAATCAGTAAATACTAAATACAAAAAAAAATAACCCAATGAATTCACAACTATTAACTAAAATTATTCACAGATAATCAGTTGGGGGACATTCCAGTTAGAAAATATAAGGTCACGAAATGCTGTGTTCTCCCTTATTTTAAGCATGACAGGTAAAATGAATTTTCAAATCAGTAAAACAATCCTTTCACAAGTTAAATTTTCAAGAATTTCAAGCAATTTTAAACAGTAATAAGAGGCACTACAGGCGGTAAATGTTATCAGTTACTGCCTGAAAAGGAGAACACTGGAAATGGAAGAATTTCACGAGTTTTTAAGGACTTACAAGTCAGGGAGTTCATGCACTAAGCTGGGGGCGACTATATTTTGTTCATACTAGACTAGAAGCAAGAGAATCTTAAAAACCAGAATGTGGGATGCAACATTTGCAAAGATGTATCTCAAGAGTAAATTAATTCCCCTATAACCCTCTAACTCTCATGAGTGACCAAGACAGAATCTCTCTTTACAATATTAGTACAATATAAAGCAGAAAAGTTATGAGAATATAGAAAAATATCAATTAGTGGATTAGTTGATCCAAAAACAAATTCTCTGAACTAGTATCTTAAGAATGGTATGAAAAACAGTAAGAAGAATTACTAATGAGATCTTAAAAGCTCAAATTAAGAATTTCTAACTTTATTCAAAATAGTAAATTATTCATAACCACATTTATTGCTGAACAAATGTTTACAACCTTCAAAACTTAGACTCATACCAGCATTAAGACATCTCTTGCATGACTTATCTTCTCTACAATCACTGAGCTTAGAACTTCAGAGGGAAAACCTTGTGGCAAACCATCAAAAACACTGCAACGTTGAAAACATATGGTGCTGTTATGTAAGTAATAAAATCCTGGAAGCAACAACTTCACCTTAAATCATAGCATTAATTTTTGATGAGTAATATCATGTAAATTTTGGAAATTATTAGAAGCACCTGACAACATGTATATTTAAATTTTATGTAAATGTAAGCCACCCCTACAGAAAAGATGAGTTGCAGCATTCTATGTGTTAAATAAATATCAAAGCAACCTAAGTGACATATAAATATCTGTCATTATTATCATTTATACTAAAAAAAGTAAAAATGTACATAACTTCATGACTTGACAGTTTCAAATCAAGATACCTTGAAATAATTTTCTTTGAAGGATTTTTTGAGTCACATATTACATAAAATTCAGCCAGAGCAGCAAGACATGTGTGAGCCTCATCAGATGACAGCTTGATTTTGCATTCATCTGGAAAAACAGTACCAGCCTTAAAAAAGACAAAGTGAAGGAAACTTACTAGATATACCAAATGACACTTTTTCATTATTTGTAACTTAAAGTACATTGTAACATTAAGAAAGAAAAGAAGAATATAAAAACCTTTTTTAACAAAGCACAATGTATTGTGGTATCATCTTCTTCCAAGCACTTTAACAAAAGTTTTGGTACTTCAACCTCATTAGCAGATTCACAAATTCCTAAAAAACACATGCAAGAACCATATTAGTTATTTTCCCTGCAACAAACTTTGTCTGAAAACAAAATCAGGCACTAAATTCACACACTGTGTTATTACGACTATATTTTACTGTAATACACGTGCACAAATGCATTTTTTAGTCAAGATCTGCGCTGCTCCATAGGTTTGTGAACGAATGTTTTGATTCGCTAATCCCCTTCCCCTTTGATTGGCTAATTTTCATCTACACTGAAGACAAAAAAATATAAGGAACGAGCTTGATTACATCAATTTCACCGGACCGTGTAGATCTCAACCACACGGCTCTTTCACTCTTATTCTCAAAGTCACGACACTTTAGAAGCGTTCAGTTACAATTTCGATAGCGTTTCAGAGGAGATTTTCCGTGAGCACACTAGCAAGGCTTACTGATCAGATCTCTTTGGAGGGTAACAACTACTCACTCTTTAACTTCAGTTTCGTGCCTTCACTTAACAGTAATTTCTGCTTGTACACTCTCTTTGGCTTCTTCATGATCTACGATGGCAACTGCTATTTGTAAATGATCGACGCTTTCCCCCACGATGTGTCGTCCATCTTGAATTATAATTAACGAGAGATCCTGGGGATGAGTGTGCCGGTAACTGCGCTAGACAAGTAAGACGATCTGACACGTCGTGTTTTGGTACTTAAAGATCTGTAAGGGAGAGAAAAAACAGTTAAAAGGTTAAGATTAACTATGGACGCGACTAAGAAAGGTCAAGGTGAACAAGGCTGTCTGCCACTAACCTCCCGACTGATTCTGTACGGCCTGTGTGGCTTTTTCGCCGAAGTGATGTTCACTGCAACATGGTATTTTATTGACTCAGCTAAATACCGGCACGGTTGGAAACTTCATGGTTGTACATCGGTTTGGAGCTTTCCCATTTATGCAGTTTCGTCTTATGTTGTTGAGAGAATGTATCTGTCCCTGAAAGACAGGACTAACATGGTAGTGCGTGGTGTTATCTACGTTATATGGACGTATGCTTGGGAGTTTTCTACCGGTTTGATTTTACGGCAGTTCAATGCTTGTCCTTGGGATTACACTGAATATACACGTTTCCATATAATGGGGTTGATTACTTTTGACTATGCTCCTTTGTGGTACTTTGGTTCCCTGCTCCTGGAAACTGTTATCGTTCAAAGTGCGTTACAACTTCAGTATACAACAAAAAGTAATCGAGAAAAATTAAACTAGCCTTGGTAAGCTACAGGAAATGAGAGGCATTTCAGGAATTTATTTGCTTCTAGGGTCCATTTTCCGCTGTATTTAAGATTTGAAGCATGCAATTTGACTTGACAGAAATCACTGGTACCAGCAGCAAGTGTCTGACTACCAAATAGAGCGCAAGGTAATCTATGCAATGAAAGAGAAGCCATATCTAGTCTTGAAAATACAAGTCAGCAATAGGTACTCGGTGATGAAATGACTGAATGAATGTTAAATGATAAGCTGAATTATACACGCATTTTGATTGACATCAGTGACATTTTGAGGTCATGATTTATCTGAAATGTAGTAGAATAGACAAACAGACAAATGGCAACATGGAATCCGTGTGTTGAATAGCTACAATGCCAACTGAAAGGAAAAGAATTTCTCTCGAAATTTTTTTCCAGGCCTGGGCAAGATGGGAGGGGGGGAGGGGAGGTGGGATAATTGGATTCTGTTTCATGGAATATTTTCCCTTTGAGATAAAATTTTGGTACAAAACACAATGAAATCTCTTCAAGGTGTCAACTCACATCTACAAACCAAAACAAAAAAAAGAATCATGAAAAATGGCAAGGGATAATTTGAACCATGAACCCCTGAACTTCCAAGATCTGATTGTTAATTCTCCCTTTTAGCTCTCACACATTTCCATCTAAACTAGTGACAAGACTTTGTAGTTAGATCAAGATGACAACTTCTACCTGAGAAGTTTGAGTATTCTCATGACCCTTTTGTTGGATAATGTATGGATATTTCAGGGAGAAGCTACATGTTAATCACTCAGGGAGTCAAAGGGCTAAAAATATACACTTGGCAATGAGTTAAAGAAATACAGATGGTTGTGTATTTCTAGCTGGGCCTATCTTGAAAGCATGTGTGCTTATTTTCTCATGAATGTTTATTGTATTAAGGCCTATTTACATGGTACGACTTTGTCGCATGCGACAAGCTTACGACAGGCCTATGACATGACTTAGGACAATTTACACGCACACAACATTTTCACCTACGACATGCCAAAATCGCGTGCAATTCCACTCGTTTCGGCCACAGTCATTGTTTCAATAATTTGCAAGAGAAGGAAAAGAACCTCTTCCTCGCTCCACAGTGATATCATATTCTCTGTTTCCTCATCTGAGAATGTATTTTTCGCTTTGGAAGCAGTCTTCGACTTTCCGCAGGCGACTTCCTCCGCCATTTTGACACAAGAAAATTTCACCTTCCTCCCCTACTCAGTAGAAATTTGTCACAAAATACGTCATTTTCTATCAATTTCGGCTAAGATTGTCGCAGCGTTTTAAAACATGTTTTAAAATCCTACGACATTTTTCGTGACGTGCACGACAGTCATAAGCGAGTGGTAGGTTTGATTTACACGATACAATTCATGTCATAGGCCTGTCATAAGCTTGTCACATGCGACAAAGTCGTGTAAATAGGCCTTTACATGTACGACTAGAGCTCTTCTTATCATGAAGCAACAAGGAGTATTATTACCCACCCCTGGATGGGATGTCAGTCCAGAACATATTAAATATCTATTTATTGACTCTGAAGTGTAGCTGCCATGTTACAAATAAGTAACTGGGACTACCTCTACATCTTTTGAAAATTGATTGTACAATTCCCAAAGAAGATTTTAAAAAAGAAAATGCCATCCATTCTGATTGATTTTTTCACTATGGAAACTCTGTAAACTATCTTCATAACTAAACAGATATAGAGTTTCATGCTACAAACCCCCCAAGAAGAACAAAATACTGGTACTGTCACTCAAGGAAAGAGGACAAACATTCTTGCAATTCTGTATGGCAATCTCCTCCCTTCTATCCTCCAATGATTCATAATTTCCTAAAAAAGACAATGTGTTGGGGGGAGGGTTAATCCATTTTTTAATGTTTTGGAAGCTCAGGTTCACCCACACTCAAGGTAAATCAATATCACAATGTGGAAAGAAACTTTATTCAAGTTAGGTCTTTTTGGAGCTATCCAACTCTGCATGTTTATCAGCTTTTACATTTTGAAGTCACTATTTTCTCTATTTGTTGGGTATGTGTTGTAATACTCATTAACAAATAATGACAAAATGAGCAAATACAAATATCTAAGGGCTCAAATCTTTATTGGCTTATTGACATTATACTTAAACTAAGTACAGATTCCCCAAGGTTTAACAGAGCTCTCTAGTAAGAACAATTTTCAGAGGCAGTAAGATTAAGGAGGCTAGCATTCTTGAGGGAATAATCTTGGAATCCTAATGTCAAGAGAAGGCGTAGTGGAAGGTGGGACAAGTATTCATAATACACACACTCTAGTTCATAATTTATTGTGAAACTAGAGTAAGTCAATCAGCATGAGATATCTGAACTGTATGCAGTAATGCTGATTATTTTGTGGTTTTGTGGTTTCTCATCTTGTCCTGATCTCTCATGTGATTGGTTCAAAACACCAAAAGCATTCCAGACATATTTTAGATGTTCATAACTTTTGAGCTTAGCAGTAATTCCTATTGATTTCCCACTAGATAGTCTAAACACAATCTTAAGTGACCAAGTACATCTTTTCGGGTACATATTTAATCATTTGTTTAATCATTAACTGACTCTGTGTTACTTTTGATCCCACATCCAAAATACCCCATTTAGTTTGTTTTCCTTTGTCAGTGTCCTATCACATAAATTATAATTATTTACCTAAAATTTTTACTGCAAATGGACTCCAAGTAGTCCAATACAAAATATTGAAACTTTGTACAATGTAGCAAGGCAATGCAAATGAAAAAAAAAATTTAAAAAAAAACACTCCTGTGTAAAAATATACTCTTGAAACTGGGAAATAAATATTTGACAAATAAATAAACCTAGCTAGTTAATAATGCTACATTTGTAAAGTTGCTTATTTAATAAATCTGATTCTTTTAGAATTCAAATGTATTTGTTGCAGTTTTTAGTAGTCCACAGCACTTAGAATGTGCCATCTCTTCCGTGGTTGACCCTTCGCTTCAATCATTTCTTTCCAATGAGCTTCTTCATCTTCGCCAGTGTTATCCCTGCCCATTGAGAACCATCCTATAATCTCCTTTCTCCTCATTTTCTTGATGTTGACCACAGAGAACATGAGGCTTACACTAGGCAGTTCAAATTCTATTATCTGGAATACAAAGTTCTCGTTGTATTCCGGGTCACACATGCTGCGACGTATTGACGTTTTACTTTTGGAGAGTTGCTGTCCAATGGAGTTGAACATTGCCACTTTAACATAAGTATCTGAAATTGAAATCAATCACAAAAGTTAGTCAAAGCGCATTGTATGGGAAACATAGACTTTTTTACTAATTTTTTTTTTTACCAATTTTTTACGAGATGGGTGGAAAGAAAACGAAAGCAAGGCCATGCCAAAAAAGGTAGACAAATAAAATGTCCAAGATCCCGTTTGTAACAAAAAAGTGATGATGGCTGATATAAATTAACTTGGAATGCATCAAAAAGCCACTAAGATGCTCAGACATGATGCAAACGGCGGCGGCTCGTGCAATTTAAAAACCCTTTAAAACATCATGACCGACCAGAATTCACGACATTTGTGAATTTTTGTTTATGTTCTCGACAAATTGCTCTTCATTCATGTATTCGCCATTGAAGGCGTGTTTGTGTGCCTATGTGTACAGCTTGGTAGGGGGAATTTCTCTCAAAACACTACAGCATAGAAATGTTATTTTTATTTTTTTTTTCATGCATCGGCTGTGTGTTCATGGGAAGTTAGAACTGCGCTCGGTTGTGCTTGGACCAACTGCAAGTGCAAACGAAACTTCGCGTGTTTCTTATCTCGATGAACGCGTGATGTCGCGGTAACGAGTTGTTACGTTTTGTCGACCGAAAGGACGAAAATTGATTCGATCCCACTGATATGTTGGCAAACGATCAACAATCGTCGAAAAAAGCTGTTGTATACTATACAATTGTCGCGAACAACATTATTTCAAAATAAGCAATGTGATGTAGATTGTATCTGTATCTGATTCGTGTGCCAAAATCAAACAATGCCCCAGGGGAGAATAGTTATGAAAAGAAACCTCGTCAAATTCACAGTTTTTGAAACAGCCTTCAAAACCTATCATTCTTATTTTAATATTTGTAAAACAATTCGAGGAAAGTAAACTTTTAATATGATTATCAGTTACTAGCCCGACGCTCATCTTGCTCGTTAGATCGTGCGAACGCGCGTAAAGTGAGTTTAAATATATTTTCTGAAGAGGAAAATCTGTTCCTTTGCTTAAACTTGTAAAACTAACAATATAGAACTCATTTGAATGAAATTTATTTCGATTAAGAATGATGCGAATGTAACTTTTTTGGTTTGTTGATATTAAAGCATTTTATTCGTTAAACATACTGTGGGTCTGAGATGGCTGGTCGCATCTTCATGTTGTCAAGTTACAGTTGCCTAGAAGGCATGAATTGTTTATCGAGAGCGTTGATGCCTTAATTAAAACCTACGCACGATATTTCGCAAGAGCTAACATAGGAAACATGTCTGTTTTTGCATGTTTGGTGAACTGTCTACCGACCCTTAGCAACGCAACGAATTTTAATTTTTTTTTTTCACTTTATTGAATAGAATTGGTTATCCCTCTCGATTCATCAATTTAAATGACATTATGGTTATCACAGAAAGAAAACCAGATAATTTCAAGAAGAAAATCAATCTGTTTAGAACCGCAAATTTAGAAATTTTATTTTTTTTAAATGAACTGGTAGTCAAAGTCACATCATTTATGACACTTATCTGTGTTTTTAACTATCTGCTGCGCATTAAACCCCTTCATTTACTGACTTGTTTTAATCATCCCACAGTAATGAATGAAAACTATTCAATACACCTTAATGAATAACTTATTAACATTTGATGATTTAAGGATTTTCTATGCGTCTAATAGTCTTTCACCCAGACCTCTCACGACCAAGCAATGACACAAGTGGGACTTGGGCATAAGATTAAGCGTCTGCGAGAGTATGCCATCGGCTTAATGTTTTTTCTTTTTCCTGTATCATGTCATTCCAGTGCCTGATTTCTTCTTGCCCGCTAGAATTTTTTCCCAAGGTAAGCCAGCCTATCTCTTTTTTCTTCCTCGCCTTTGTTATGACAATCACAGATATATTCAAATTCACCAGCTGTAGATCTCTCTCGGAAATCTCATACATGAAACTTTCGTTATACTCGGGGTCAGCCATGCTCTTTCTAATGGTAGTTTTACTTTTTGCAACTTGCTTGCCAGATGCTGAGAACAAAGTGACTTTCACGTATGAATCTGTTAGTGAATGAGAAAGGGTGCGCATTACTTTTAAGGTGATTTACACGTTTTGAAGATTTAAAAGTAAGTGAGAGGTTTATGAATTCTTTCCCCTTATGAACATTTAAACTTTATTTTGTGACGTTTAAATCAAGATTTAGAGTAATGCCGGCAGAGAAGTTTTCCTTTAACTATATATTTGCATCATTTTTAACGTATTTATTTGATTGGTGTCCGATGTATTGCTGTTTTATCTTAGTGTTTAAGCTCTATGAACAACAGTTATACCGGAAGAGAAAATACTCGCTTCTCTTAAGGATCGAAAGCATCGTTTTCAATACTCAATACGCACATCAGCTTGCAGCTCATAAAACTGGGTATACGAAGCTATAGAGTGGTCTAGGTGGTACACACTTCTCTCCTCCCCACACTTGCCTCCTTGGTCTGTCCCCTTAATCCAAAATTTCTTGGGAAAATTTTTTGAAACACTACGATGGAAAAATAACCGGATGTACTTTTGCTGCATCGACTGCTATACATTGATGATGCGTGTTCGATTTGATTTATTCGACCCTTTTATTGGCCATCCATTGAATAATCGGTAGCCCTTGTCCTCCTAACTCAGAGTAAACTGGTGGGGATCAGAAATTCAATGGTTAATCAATCTACAAAACGAATTTTAACAAATTGCATTTTAAATAATGAACCCAGGCGTGAACCATTTCCTTAATTTCCACGCATGCATTGCGGATCAACCTTTGAGAGTAACCCTTTACAAAATTCCGCTCTCAGCAAAGCTTCTTTGATAGTAAATGATGTGTGGCGTTTTGATCACTTTGTCCTGATTT
This sequence comes from Pocillopora verrucosa, assembly GCF_036669915.1. Lineage (NCBI taxonomy): Eukaryota > Metazoa > Cnidaria > Anthozoa > Scleractinia > Pocilloporidae > Pocillopora > Pocillopora verrucosa. The sequence continues at coordinate 928,120 of NC_089318.1, forward strand.
TAAGCGGAGTGGAAGTTATTCGATGTTTATTATTATTATCTTAAAAAGAAAAATAAAACTTTTGCGTTTCTGACGAGTCAATCGCCGATTGAAAAGCTTGACCTCGTTTTTCTGCTTTTTTGACTGATTTTGTTTTTTGTATGTTTTGTTCAGTTTCGCTTGTTTATTTGTTTTTTTTGTTGGAGCTGTTTCAATTATCAGAGATAATGTGGATTGCCAGAGTTCTTTTAGTGTCGTTATTTCCAAAGTTCGGTTATCAGAGCAGCTAATCGGAACATAGAAAAATATTACTGACAAGGAGTCAATGGGGACACGAGGTAAAAACAAACAACCTGCATTAAGCGCGGGAAAACGTAAGTTACCTTATCTCCGTTTACTATAGCCTTGCATTCGATTTGTTAAAAATGAGGTTGTGCGAGTCGCAGGGCGTAGTGGATCAAAACCAGTGCAATCATGGAGTATATTTGACGCTGAAAATTTCTTTAATATAAAAGAATGATAAAGTTCACAGTACCTGGTGCACGTTGCATTGATACATTACGGAGGTTGCTGGCCTTTAGCACTTCCACAGTTAGGCGGCCAGTGAGAGATTGATAACAGAGTGAGACAAGCAATTCTGGGGCCCCACTATGAGTCATTGCCAGAGAAGACACTGAACCATGAGATCCGAAACTCATCACACTACCACTTTCTGACAAATCGTACATGGAGTCAGAGCTCTGTAACAGTATAAACAATAACAATGTTAGCTCCCTACAGATACAGGTATATTTGTACTTTTTAAAGCTACATGACGATTTGCTGGAATATTGACCTAGATTTTTTAATTAGGCGTTTCTGTTAATTTTCTCAATCCCTAATCATCCTCCTGTCTTAAAGATTATTTCCCCTATTTCAGTAGTTTTCTATCTTTCTATTAATTTGCTCGTCGTAAACTCGATTCAAACTAATAATACTTTTCTCCTTTAAAAGACAGAGTACGTTGCTCTTGGCATAAACAAAACACTACAAGTAGGTCACATAGGACACCTACGCAAAGATCCTCAGCTGGGGAGCTTTCTTACAAAACTGCTTCAAAAACGAAGCTTCTCCTTCAGTTTGGGTAATGATGTATTGCTGCACAGCCTTGCATTACCATTTTCGCCAAATCTTGGATTAACAGTAACATAAGGCAGAGAAAGGAAGACGCCATAGACACGGCGAACTTTTCAGTTTGCCTGAAAACTTGTTTCAAAGCCGCCTTAAATATGTACAACTTTATTTGTCATTAATTAGCCTCTGCACTGAAATTCGTTAACACCCGGCTGAGAAGGATTTAAATTCTAAATAGGTTTAAATTTGTGACACGTTCTGAACTTTTTTCTAGGACAATAACAGTGTTGGAAGGCTTTTGTATTTGCCCACGTTCCGGCTCAGAAAGTGACATGTGCTAATGTAATTGCCTTGTCAACAACAATGAACAAAGGATTTAAAAAACATGCCAGCTGATCATTGGTTACATTTGATTGACTGGTGACTGATTTGCATATATAGTTTCCGTCTTTCTTCAGTATTCTGATCGAGCCACGTTACAGTGCTGAGAAAAGTTCAAATAAATTATTCTGACGACAATTTACACCAAAATAAAGCAACAAACTATGATTTTTGGGAAGACTACTGCCACTCTTCCATAAAACGGTACACTTCGAAAAATCCCAAAAGCGAAAAATGACAACCGAAGCAATCTCTCAGAGAAATTGCATTACGAAGTAAATCTACGACGCTTTTCACTTGACTTTTTGCATAACTTTCAGGTGGATATCAATTTTTTTTTTCCTTTGGGTAACTAGCCAGTGACAAAAAAAGGACTGCTCAATATTTTCATCCACAAATTTTCCCAGCAAGTTCACTCGACACAAAAGTGCAAAGTGTCGCAGTGAACAAACAGTACAGCATATGAAATTTGTTAAAATCTATCTACTTACGCTCAGGGCATTTCTTGGTGTGAGCGTTCGCCAGAGTGCTTCTCCATCGCCTTCTAAATCGAATTCAGTAAGATTGATAGTCATTTCGCCTAATAATTTATCCCTGGAGATTTTTTCGTGACCATACAACCTAAACCTGAGACCACTTTCGTGTAAATCGCTCTGAGGAACTCGACTGAATGTAAATGTCTCGTGGAAGTTCGGATTTGCGGCTGGTTTTGCTTTTGTTTTAAATCGCTGCTTCTTTGAAGGTAGCAATACCACGCGGACTTGAACACTGCCCGCGCCACCGCGCTGTTTCGTAGGGACGTCCTCGGCACGAATAACAGTTACCGCTAACTTTTCCGCTGTGGGGGCATAACTTGCAGACACTTGCAATCTCCCCGCAGTTGAAAGAAATTCCTCTTGACCGACATCGATTGCTTCACCATAAGCCGATACAGCGTGTCTACCGATGGCTGGGCTATATTCACCGTCCGAATATTTACCGTAACCATAAACTGAAGCACTATCGCCAAGAGCTAACTCGCCATCCGACTTGCTGCCGCTCGTGTTAAAGCTACTTCGACGGCTTGTTGCTTTCGAGGATGGCCCAACATAATCATCGTCTGTTTCAGTGCCGTAAGCTTCGCCAAGCTCGGCGTATCCCTTCTCGTCTGGTCTATCATCCGGTGGTTCGGTCTTAAAAAACATTCCAGCCTTCAAGCACTGATACAATATAAGTAAAAGAAGACAACAGCCGCCGATAACCGCCATAAACACGATGGCCGGGACTGGCACTGAAAGAAACACGAATACAATAAAACCGATTAGCAAAACATCTTGAATTGAACGTGAAGATAACTTTAGGTAAAGAGTTTAACAATTTCATCGTCTGTACATACATCCCATGGTGGCCTTCAAGAACCGTAAGGCGAGAACGTTCGACTAAAATTTCAACATGCTACTAAAATGTTACGCCCCGCAAAAGGCGATTGGGAATCGCTGTCATTAGGTTTTTGATCGATCTCATGAATAATTTATTTTGACCAAGCGTGCGATTGCGAGAATCAAAACAAAGCCAGGTGGATGTTAATTCAATGCGAAATGAGGAGCTTTTTGAAATCTGATCTGGCACTAATCCTTCAAAAATGAACGAAGGAAGGTTCCAGACTTGCAGCCAAGGATCGCTTCGTTTCAAAGTCAGTTAATTACTCTCTTGAATTTAAACCTACCCAAAAAGAAATTTTCCCGTCGTAGTTAACAATGTTATTTTCATTGGTCGAATGGTAACTTAGTCACCTTACATTTAGTTTTAACTTAACCAATACTAATTATTTATAATTTTACTTCTGGAATTTCATTGACCGATTATCAAAGGTGAAAACCATTCGGGATGATTTCCATATTTTGGTCATTTAGAGTAATGCCCTGGGCAATTTTGTCCTCACACTAAATCTACTTTCCGCTTATCCGGTTAACATAAGACATCACTCAGTTAAGCATTACAAGTTTCCATCAAGTTTTTAAAAAGCAAGTTTGCTGTTGACGAGAAGAGTAAAACCAAAAGCTTGGTGGACATAAGCCAAGGGGTTTTCGCGCTCCCGTCTGAAAAATTGTCCTTAGTCTGTGCAGTTCCTAATTGCACAAGGTAGCTGCATTTCAGGTGATAACAAGGAAAATTAATTATTCCTTTAATCACCCTATGCACTTCCTTTGAAAAGAGCTGCTAAGTTTTCCCATTTTGTGGTAATTCTCTTTAAAATCGAACATTGTTATTCACTTTCTGCCGTCAGACATGAAAGGTGGTTGACGTTTTTATCCATCAAGAAAAAATATTTATTATGAAAATCAGGATGGCCTTAACGTTTAATCGCAACAGAGTTTAATTTTTGCATCTTTATCATGAGGTAAGAACAAAAAAGTGGCACACTATGTTCTTACAACATTTTGACGTCCTCTGTGATCTATTCCTGAACAGACGCACGGCAACTTGGAATCTATTTGTTTTATGTAATAAAGAATTAAAAAAAGTTTTAATGATGACGTCATCTATACGTCTGTCCTCCAATAGATCATAAGTGAGAACCAATCAGAATGCGTGCATAACTGAGCTTATTATATAAATAGATATATATCACTGCTTCACTTCCCAAGTGCCACATGATATAGACGCAAAGTTTTCAATTTCATTTCCCTTTTGAACCATATGTAGTTTTCGTGCAAGACACCACCTCAAATGTCACATTGCAGTTATGCCACCTACATTAAAGTATAGGACAACCAAAACCCAATCCACTATGGGTCGACAGGATTTGAACAGAATCAGGCTTCCTGTCACAACTTCTCCAAATCCTTCAGTTCCTTTGCTTTCATTACAGAGAAAATTGACAGAAGTCCATAACTGATTTATTTACCTGGAGGGAAGACCATCCTGTATGCGCTTTGTCAATTGGCTGATAGTAATCTGCACAATCGATGTTTCTTCTGCAGCTACTCACAGCACATGTCCCTATGTACCCAGAGAAAATTTCAGTTGTGATACATTATATATTTTTTTTATTTTTATGTTACAGTAATAGAAACACATTGAAGGCAATGGATATATGAATATACTTCTCCCCGCAAATAAAGGGAAATTGATCAAAGGCGTATATCACGTAGACCACGCTATATTTGAAGAAGAATTTCTAAAACTCGGTGGCTCATTTTCAAAATTCCCGCTTATTATTTCATGCTAAAAGCAAGCAGTTGTATCGAGGTGATTATGCCTAACGTTATCAAGTGTATCTTTCGAGGATTTTCCGAAAACCTACACCGTCTCAGTTTTTCTTCATTACTGTCTTAAAAGGCTACGAGTTTTGCGACTGAATCGTTGAAACAATGAAATTCTTAAATAAGACCTTATCTAAAGAATGAAAAGTTAGAGTGCGGAATTATGTAACTCTGATTAGCTCGCTGAACATGTCAGTTTGTCCGTTAGTTCCTATTAATTTATCCTGCAAAGGTGTGTCGTGACGGGCGGGAAATTCAGGCTTTCGCACATCGCCCGAAACAGAGCTATTTGAATGGTAGAACAGTTGTAAATTTAATGAGGATGTTCGGTAAAAACTCCTGTATAACAAGAATCGAAATACAGAAAAAGAAGAAAAGCTTCGTTCTGTCGGTTAAGACTCGGGATGATTCTAACATTTTGGCAAAAAGAAAGCCAACCACTAGGTAAGGTTTAAGTCACGTACTGTCTCAGCTTAGATAATTGTAAAATCTTTAATTGATTCTTGTACCGATTGATCACAGATTCCGCGGAATCCTGAGGACTGCCACCGAAACCGTAATTAACCTCACCACTGGCGACAATTTAAGATGAGGAGTTCGTAGGAGGAAATAATTGCCCCGAAATTTATCTCAGTCCCCTCTTCTTAACTGAGTAAGAAAATTAGCTAAGTTCACAGAGAACGGATCAGAAATTAATTATAATAAGATGGAAACTTTAAAAATATCAGCATTTTGAACGCGGGCGAACATTTGCGTGTACAGAAAACAAAAAAGACCATTTGCGGTGATATATGTACTGGTGTTTAACAGTGGACGTAAATCAAATTACGAGGTCAGAAAAATATCTCACGTTATCAGCTCAATCACTTTTTGTCACTGTTTTCATTTTAAAATTGAGTTTGTAATTCATCTCTTTGTTTCTTTGTATTAATAAAAATATTTGGTGATGAATATGGAAATATCGAAGGCGTCACTGAGGTAAATAAAACTCAACCTTTGCAAACCACATGAAAAAACCCTTTTGTATAACTGATCACGACCGATGTTTGATGATAATATGAATCCAAACTCATTTCATCCAACTGCTAATGAGTTAACGAGTGCCCATGTGGAGAACAACTGTTCCTGTATAACCAATCACGAGCTAATCTGCACTATGCCCCACGTTCAACAAAACCATCGGTATTATCACTCACAAAAATGATTCTTTTAATAGAACCAACCCCAGTTTGACTGGGTTTCCTTGTGTTTATAAAACATAAATCGTATTCTTTTTCTGCTTTGATTGACTGGACTTTCTTAAATAATAAGTAGACTGTGTTTAATAACTCTGGCAAACGAAAAATATCAAGATCTTTGAAATTTTTCAAGCTGTTTGTCTCTGATGTTAGAATTTCATAACAGATTATCATACATCGCTGAAATTTTAACTCAAATTATTTCATTTCTCATAATAGTTTTAGTTGCATGAGTTGATCGTGAATCATTCTTTCGATAATTTATCGAACACGCGAAAAAGATTGAGACAAACACGGGCGGTTCGGTTCCCTTGGGAAGACAAGCCTGAAACTCAATTCAAGACCTTTGTTTGAAATTTCAATCACGCCGGGTCGATCTAATCCCTGATACTAGACAGTAAAATTAAATTAAAAAAAAAAGAGGAAAAAAGAAAAACGAGCGCACTATTGCTTATTTCAAATAAATTGTTAATTAGTTATGTCGTGCGACTCAATTTTCCAGTGCTTAAGATAGGTAGTAAACTTTTTTGGCCTAGAAATTTTGTTCCCTTAAATCTCGTTCCACATGGTAACATGATTCATTTATTTTCACCTAGTGTTCAAATTTTCCGTATTTTTAGTCAAATCATGCGAGGAAGGCAAAGTTTGGTGTCTTCGACCCATGATTCGGCCCGTCTACCTCAGTTTATATTTTAACGCGAAAAAATCGCGCGCACATAAAACAGAACTCGTTTACCTGGCAATTTTCAAAGAATGATATTTGTTTCAAATATTTTTTCCATGTTTCCATCCAAAGCTGGCTCCAGTCAGTAGAACTCAAACAGACATCTGTACTTTGAGTTAATCTCTTGTTGTCTCTCGCGATAAATAACAAATTGCTTCAGTGAAGTCGACCAATAATAAAACAGTTTGGTCGCTTCATACCAAACTAGAATATTAATAATGTTAATTCAGAGTCTAACAAAGATGTGGGCGAGAACAAAAAATAAAGCCACACTAAAAACAAGTAATTTCTGCAACAGTTTTCCTCTCGCACAGCTTGTAAAGTTTTCCGAAAGGATGAACAGACCCAAGAAGAAGGTTTTCAGCCTTAACAAGCCCATCTTGAAGATAAATATGAACTAAGCGTCCAGTTCAAGGTGAAACTGGTTTGTATGCATTTTAATAACTGAAACTAAAACTGAAAATATGGCTAGATTCAACAATAATCACCATTTTGAATTTATCACTGAGTAACTCGCACAAATTTAATTGCTTACTACTAAGTTACCCTCAGATCAGAATAAGGTATATACAATAAACGCAATTATGCACCAAGACTTTGCACTATACTGTTGCAAAAGGAACAAATTTGCATTTTTCCGGGCAGAATTTCAATTGACTTGGAAAAATAAAATACTTTGTCAACGGCGCCTTTGTCTTTGAGTTAACTCAGGATTCAAACAGGACGCCCAATTCATTGCCAAAAAATGGCAGAACAAAGTTGATGTAGAACTGTGCGTCAGTTTGTCTGCATGGTAAAATAATTTAAACTTATAGCTGTAAATTGCTGTCGTCACATATCGATTCCCCTGTTAAGCACATGTCAAATCTTAGAATAGCGAGTTAGGGGGAATCGAGTCCCAGGCTATGCTCTTATTGATCTTCTCTACAGTTGCTTTATTCGACCCGTCACTCAGAAGTGAGTTGACTACGGAAGTCTCACGAGTTTAACCGCTGACAGGACTGCTAAGCGACAGGACGGAGATTGTTAGGAGATTGTTCTAATTGGATGAATGTCTTTTGCTTTGATTAAGAGTTTTTTTTTTCTTAAACTTTTGTTTATAAAATATCTACATTTTAAAGACAATTATTAAGACAAGAAAATTAAAGGCAACTGTTATAAATTCAACTTTTTTATTTACAAGTTAACAATCTTATATGATATTCTACGCCTCAATGATTAATTGTAGGAAATACAACCGAAATCTTGCACGGGATTTGTCTCACACTACACCGTAACAGCAATTTTTTAAAAATTCAACTTTAAGGAAATATTAACACCAATAAATAGACCTCAATACGGCTGGTATCTTTTGGAACCACGGTTGTCCGCTGGTCTAATTGGTGCAACATGTCTTCTTCGGAACTGGTCTGGGTGGAACATGGGCACGAAAAACGACGAACGCTTAGACAAATGGTCTGTCCTGACTGACGGCTGTCCATTGCCAGTTCTGATTGGTCGGCTGTATGCATTCAGTTTCCCTATGAAGTTTCCCGTCCCTGGATAAGAAAGACAGTCAGCCTGCCTCCAGCAATTTAAAGGAGACTGGGTCAAGGTCTGTGGTGGCTTTTCAAACTGGTTTGACGGGTTTTTCTGAAAGTCTGACGCTATCATTTTCCCGTCTCTTCGTGACTTGGCTCGTCGGTTTTGAAACCAATACTGAAACGAAAAAGGAAAAAGGAAAGGTTAATTACCAGGCTTTAAAATCATTTAACAAATTATTCGCTGAAGGCGAAGTGAATATTTTTCGACTAATCCACAACATATTCAACAATATTCACCGAGCCTTCGAGGAATAATTGTTTTAGTACAATTACCAAGGTGCTTTCGAATTCTGTTGTAAATATTCGTTTTGATGTTAAAAAATTCTGTTTTAATTGTTTTGATTACTCGTATCGAGGTATAGAGCCAGCTTCCATTAGAATCTGATGGGTTCATTCAATTAAATCAACAAAAACTTCTTATCCTTCTGTTAAAAAAGTGTCACTCCAAACATAATAGCAGCTTTTGCGCTCTTCGGAATTCAGTTTTCTTTTTCACGTTCATCACTTCTTCGGTAACACCGATAAAACGCAAGGCAGCCATTTTTAAATTTAGCGCCCCTGTTGTAATTGAAACTATTTGCGCGATCATAGCGAGATATGACGCAATCCTGGACCAATCTGAGTGTGCGCATCTCTTTAAATCGGTGTAAATTAAAATTTCTTCTTGTAACTCACCCTCAGACTCCTGGCTGTGATCCCAAGCCTCTTTTCCAGGTCTTCTTCATCCTCCGGCATCAAATATGGCCGCTTCATGTAAGCTCGTTCCAGTTCCCATACTTCAAACATCGAGAAAGTCGTACGCTGCCGTTTCTTTTTCGCCCTCTTTTCAGAATACGTCGGGAATCGATCGGGTTCGCTGTCACAATCGCTGGTGGAGTTGGCATAATCGGAAGAAGATGATTGTGGGCTATTGTTGCCACAGTTGCGTTCAGGTCTCAACGATTGACTGGAGTTGCGGTTGTACACAGTCAAAGCTGTTGAAAGAATGGAAACGTTCAATTTGATGAGCTCGCAATTTTTTAAATAACCCCTGTAAATGTGAGGACATTTTATCAGTCACTCAGTAAGATCAAGAGATCTTTCGAATTTCGATTCTGTAGGGACGACTCTCCCCCTTATCATGAAGAGCTTCGTTATTGAATATCCTAAGCTGAAAGCGTTTTTCTCGCCAAATGAACGACAGGTGTATGCACCATTCCTCACCTCAATACTTCATAATCAACTTGCAAAAACGTAAATCCTTCAGAAATTAATAAATTAATAAATGTTGTGGATAAAAGAAGAGAAAAAAGGATTATCGCAAGATTTTTGGAACGAGCTTTGCTCTGCTACATATGCAGCTAAATTCAAACTACGTTGATATTTATCAATCTTTGTGGAAATTTTTCTTAGGGGTGCTGTCCAAGATTGTTCAATTGTTCTGTCGCGTGTTTTATTAACTTAAGTGATGAAAACAAAATGAACCTACCTGTAGATGTTGTCTTCTGTTCTGTTTCGTTGCTTTCCAGACCCAGGATTCTGCTGATGGAGAAATCAGTCATTGGCCGCGAGGATACTGGCACTAAAGACGACACATGGATTGGAGGACTGGTTAAAGGTTTTCGTGATTTTCTTGAATGCGCAGGCTTCTCGAGAGAAACTGCTGAAGTAAAAACACGGCTCTCCATAAAAGCTGAGCTGACAGAGATGTTAGACATGTTACAGTAATAACATCAAGCACTGACTAAAGATCCACAGCAACTGCTGGCCCTATTTATGCTCTGATGTCATTGTTACAAAACAACAAAGCGGTGCGACAAACAAACAAATCGTATACATTGTCACATGTCAAAAGCGGTAATAACAGATATTTGAAATGAAAGGACATTCACACCGCTCTTTAGTGGTCGAGGAAATCCAAAGGCGACCGATTACTTGCGGTGCGCTTAATAACGGGAAAGTTTGTTAAGACAAAGGTTGAACATCTCGCGCAAAGACCTCACTATATGGCGAGACCGACAAAAGCGGAACTGTTTGTCAAGAAAGAATGTTGGTTGATTTATTTATCTAAGGTATTGATCAGATTCCTTTACGGAAACGAACAACTCACTGACAACATTTGGCTTCGTAGCTCAGTTGGCAGTAGCACCCCAGGAGGAATGGGTTTGAATCCCTTAGAAATACGAATTTTTTCCAAACTCCTTTCCGGAAGTCACTTGAATCATTACACCTCAACTGTGAGGGTCATTTCTTGACGTAAATGCTGATTGAGTTGTACAGTTCACTGTTTGGTTCGGCCGTAAATGGCGGGAAAATAAGCTATTAAGTTTTAAGGTTAATAAATGTCGCATAGGTCGTTTCCTATTTGGCTCACGAAAGTTAGTAAAATGCGAATGTTGAATTAGTAGCGTAGCCAGTTCATTGTTTGGTTTGGGTAACGAAAGCGGTAAGTTTTGCAGAACTCGAATGTTGATTAAGTCGCGCAAATAAGTAATTGTTTGGCTTGGGTGACAATAGCAGGAACGTTTGGTAAGTTTAAATGTTGTATGAGTCGCGTAAACAGTACTAATTTTGGTTTGTGTGACATAGGCGGCTAACTAAAGCCGAAAATTGAATGAGTTGCGAGAACAAGTAATTGTTTCAAGTAATTGTTTACTTCGGGTCACAATAGCGGGAAGGTTAAGTAAGTTCCGTACGCAGTTTATTGTTTGGTTCAGCCGACAATAGCGCCAAAGTTCGTGAAGTTCGGCTATCGATTAAGAATAGAAAAATCATTCACTGTTCGGATCGGCTGTCAACAAGCGCGAGCGTTTGTACGGTGCGAATACTGAATGTTACGCTCACAAAAACACTTTCACTACACTGTTAAGACGTAACATTACGCGCTTTAATATGCAGCTGTAGAGCTTACTTGTAAAAGTTGTCATAAATGATTTTTGGTGGGGAGGGGGAAGGGATATAGAACAGATCTGGTAAACTAGATAGAAGAAAACAGGCATTACCACCGTTAACTACTCTTTGAAGCTTAACAAAAGCTATCTACATTTATTTTGCAGTTATAAACCTTTTTTCTCCTAAGATCCAAAAGTCACTTGGCAGATATCTTTCTTCTTATCACTTTTCGACTTGAAAATGCATGATATCGTGAGGACAATTGAGGTGATTCGCCTGAGTCACGCTCGGGATTACTGCGCTTAAGTTTTTCAACATAGTCGGAAGGCACTATTAGGAAATAAACTAAAGTACTTTGGGTTAAGCTAAATGGCTGCTCTTCCGTCTGCTACAAGTAACAACAGTTGTTCATTTATAATGACAAAACAGCAGCCCTTTCCATTCGTTCGTATCCAGATTTGAGGAGAAAATGAAATGTCGCGTTTTCAGACAAACCGGTGTTTTTCAATTCTTCTCCATCAATCAGCGATTCCAGGGAAGGAATAAACTCTTGGAGTTCAACACCTAGACAGCAAAGACAATAATCACATCAACAACAATGAACAAGAACACAATAACCAAGCCAGACCTCGAACCCAGACCTTTCGAACCGGAGCCCAGCCAGTCCAGGTAACCACACCTCCTTGGCATGTACATTACTAAACACACTTCTCAATAATCAATAAACAAATGAATGAAGAAACAAAACTCTTCATGAAAATGCGCAACATCACCTTGATTGTAGGCCAGTTCGACAGTTCTGAAGAAAATAGTATTCCTAACAGTCATAAGAGGATCTTTCGTAGGAAGCGAAGGCCAGCTGATCACATAAAAAAATAACAAGTCTTTTTAGTGGTTTCTGATCGCAGGACAACTGACTTCAAAGAAAAATAACACCTTACTCGTCTCTCAGTAGAGCTTTGCGCCAAATGTAAAGTTTCATGGTTGTGGCTTGCTCTTGATCATAAGCGCCAGTCTGTTGAAAGATTATAACACAAAAATTTATGTTGAAATTTTTAACATTTTTCAAAAGTTTTGCCTAATTGAGGATAAAGGATGATCTATAATTCATTTACTTCTGACAATTCTAAAGCTAATAGTGAAACAATTGTCTGGATGAGTGTCGAAAATAGTGTATTCAAAAAGATTACCTGTACGGCAAGATGCAGGATATCCAGAGCATTTTTGAAATCGTACTCATTAGCTCCGGTATTTTTATCTCCAACATGGAGCTGCAAATAAAGATAAAGAGTTAAAAGTCATACCTAAAGAAAAAGCAAACTTGATCAATATTTTGTTCGGCCTGAGTCCTGAATAACTACTTAAAATTTTGCGCACTTGTGTAAAACATCGTTAGTTTAATATTTCCGAGCATAAATAAATAACTAACAAAAATTTTGTGAAATTATAAATATAGTTTCTTTACCTCGATCAGTTCTGATGGTGACAAGGGAGCCATGGAATCTACGTCCAAACCAGCTTGCTACGAGAAGAACAATAATAGAATTCATGACAATCAAAACAAGAAAACTGCAAAATCACAGAATTTCGAACATCTGTACGCTTGATGGCAGTTTTCCATGTTACTGACTAAACCTTGCATGTTATCAAAACAACCTATTAATATTAAAAAGAAAAAATAGCCGACGAAAGGTGAACAAGATTTTTATTAGAAAACGAAACAAATTGTCTGACTACTTAGAACTACCGCTGACACAACTATTTAGAACTACCACTGACACATAAATAAGGTAAAACACGAGACTTAGCAATAACTATCTTGCCTGTAGCACAGCAGATGGTAGTGTTTCTTGATGAAGTATGATCTTATGTTCGTTGATTATTTCTACAAAAAAAAAAACACAAAATCGAAAAAAATCAAACAAACAAAGAACATTACTCAACTGGAAAGAAGCTCTCCCTTGACATGATAATCCCCAGAGAAAAAAAAGGATCTTACGAGGACACCAAGAACTTGAGTATTTGTCTAGAAATACAATCCAGCACCTCGATGGCGTAATTTTTAAAAATCATATTCATAGTACGCCCTTTGAACTCGTATCTGGGAAGTCATATAGTGTGTGGGGTGAGAGGGTGGGGTGAGTGTGTCATATAGTGTGTGGGGTGAGAGGGTGGGGTGAGTGTGTCATATAGTGTGTGGGGTGAGAGGGTGGGGTGAGTGTGTCATATAGTGTGTGGGGTGAGAGGGAGGGGTGAGTGTGTCATATAGTGTGTGGGGTGAGAGGGTGGGGTAAGTGTGTCATATAGTGTGTTGGGTGAGAGGGAAATTAGCCTGTGAACAGGCTATAGTAGAAGGGGCGAAAAGGAAAGCGGCAAGAAAAACGGCGAGGAGAGGGTTGAGGAGAGGGAGCCCAGGCTCTCCACAGGCTAGAGAGAAATGAAGTTCGTATACAATCGTGGGCTGACACTTGCCTTCCAGCTCTGCGTCATTGTTTTCATCTGATGCTAAAAGAGCCAGTTTACTAAGACTCAACAGTGTCTGCAAAAGCAAAACCACATGCATCAACAACGCATTTTGTAAAAAGAAGAGAGAAATTTAAGAAAATGTACGACATTTTTAAAAACGTGTTTCGACAGTTCTTCTGTCATCTTCAGTTCTGATTTATACAAGGTACAAAGCTGAATTTAAAGTGTATAACAAAATGCTCATTGGACAAAACAAATAATAGAAACAAAACAAAGTATGCAATTTTTGTTGTCACGCGAAAAAGATAGATTTTCTTCATGTTAGAGGTTACCAAAAGTATGTTAACTTGTACAAACGTGAATGAATAAAGTCACTCAAAAAACTCAATATACACCTTTTTCTTTCCCAAATGACACGCCTCCTCACTCGCCAAAGCCTTCAAAGTTCTATGTGCCTGACAAACAAGAATCTCGTTTTAGTCAGGATCAAACCAAATATCCCGTATAGGTTACGTCACTTTCAGGTGCGCAGAGCAGACGAAATTCTACTGGGTACAAAACTACGCCCTTTTAATATTGAAGGCTACTGCATTTTGCCCGGCAAAAAAAAATCGCAGTTTCGCGTGCGTCTACTGTGAAATCTCAAGCTCGCAGACACAACTGTCCAAGACTCTATAGGTTTCCTTTAAAAGCATTTTTATTACGTTTGATTCTTTTAACATTGTGATGTGGAACTCACCTGATAGAAGGACTTCAAGTGAATGTCATGGAGCCACGACAAATGGTGATGGGACGAAAGGAATCGCGATAAATCGTCGTTCTGTTGTTCAGGTACATGTATCGTCATCAACTTTTGACGCTCTCCTGGAAGAAGAAGTTAGTCTTTGAACCACCGTTTGCGATCAATTTTTTGTAGGCGTTTTATTTTGGAATGGTTTTTTTGTGTTTTGCAGGAAAACATTTTCCGGTTTAAGATGAGTGAAAGTTAATCTACGAAATCACATCCTCTGCCACATTAAAATACATTATTACCATACCTTTATCCATATACCACTTAAATACGTAATCTGAAAATCCCTGAAAGCAAAAACAAACATGAGAATCCGTAAGTCAATAAAGACTTGAATTTCTTCATATAGGTCAGTGCCTTTGGATTCTTCAGCCTTGAAAATGTTCAGCTTTCACTCCAGCGTTTGCAGCAAAAAACGCACTTGGAATTTAAGCTGTCATTTACGTTCTCTGAGGGAGGTTTGATTGACATACCTACCTGATCAGTAAACTGTGTCATGTACTTTTGCAGAGTCCCTTGTTCACCAGATGTTTCACACAGTTCAATTAAAACCCCAAAGTCGTGATACTTCTCTGCAAGGGACGCTGCGTGTGACCTCTGACCTTGATGAACTGAGCACAGCAACAAGACTGTTAGTATCCTAATCACAAAAATTATTATAAAAATCATCATAGTTGTTGTTGTTATTATCGTTATCATAATTACTTTTATTTATTACTATTATTATTACCGTCATTACTATTATCATTGTTATTATCATTATCATCATCATCATCATCATCATCATCATCATCATCATCATCATCATCATCATCATCATCATCACGAGCAGAAAGCCAGGAGAGCAGCATCAAAACATTACCTAAGGGTAAAATAACAATCCTTCTGTCTTGTTCAAACTCCTGATTGACTTCATCAAAACGACTCTTCACTCCTGGACAGTTTCTGAAATTCAATTACAAATACCTACATTGTAACAAACACAACAATACAAAAACAAACAAACAAACAGATTATGAGGATATGATCATTTGTTATGGAGAACAAAAAATGATAGGGGCATTTTTAACATACTTGCTACAAAAAGATTTACCGTAAGTACTGCAGCTGTTTGACATAGCCATCCAGCAAAATATCAGCTAAATCTACCATATGTTGAACGAGAAGTGATTTTGTCTGACAATAAAACACAACAAACTCGATTTTAGTACTGTAAACCACTGGATTGACCCTTACAAAAATAACTGAACTGTTCTTCCTCCCCAGGATTAAGACAGTCATTAACAAAATACTTGCACAATTAACGTACAAGATAATGCTAAGATATATAAGAAATTAAAAATTCACATCTGCAAAAGTCTATAACAAGGTTCATATAATTTGTACCAACCTGTTGATCAGCAAACTCTCCCATTCCCTGTTTAGCTGTTAATTTGATCTGTAGCACAGATTTTTCAAAATTTTTTTTATTACAATTTATAAAACAAATTAATAAGAAAAGAAGACAAAACAAAAAATTATCATTTTAAAATCGTAGACTCACCTGTTTTAAGAGCACTGCTCGTATTCCATCTGGTCCGGCTGTTGCTAAAAAAGTTTAAATTACATATAAAAACAACAAATAATTAAAACAATTACATTCAATCTCATATTTCACTGAATAAATCTTTTCTTGGACTTTTTTCAGACATCAATTCATTACCTCAATTAATTAATACTTGTAAAAGTCACTACCCTTACCTCCTAAGATCTGATTGTTAATTCTCCTCTCTAGGTGCTACACATTACCTTTTAAGTTAGATAAGTTTGAATATTCTCATTACCTGTTTGCTGGATAATGTATGGATATTATAGGGAGAAGTGACATGTTGATCAATTCAAGAAGTTAAAGGATTAACTTACCAGTCCAAGGCACATGTTCAAAGTTCATGTCTGTTAATGGATTGCTTGGTTGATAAGTTTCAAACTGATCCTGCCTGTATTGCCATGCTTCAAACAGCATTTCCTGTAAATAGGACAGATTTCAATTTATTCATTCAAGTATGAAGCATCTTGACATGAATAAAAGGGGTAAGTTTCTAAAGAAACTGTGGTGCTGTGTCAGTGGGAGAGTATAACAGGGTAATTTAGAAATTACCTTATTACCTTAAATTTACCCTATCAACTGAGTTGATAAGGTAAATTGGCCACCGTAAAGAGTTTGAAAGCTGACATTTCAAGCATTAGGCCTTCATCAGAGCAACATGCTCATCATCTTGACATGCACTATCTTCTTGGACTCACAAGAAGATTAACATTTTATGGATAGCATATGAAACCAAAACACTTGACAAACATGGAAAAAACACAGGTTAATGGTCAGATCTTTAACATACAGCAATGGGGAAGAAGAACTATCAAAAAAACAAAAATAAATCGTAAGTCCTTAATCACTGAGTCATGCACAAGGTTTTAAAATGCATAATTGAACCCTTGTACTACCTAGATCTATTATAATGCTTATAGTTCAGAGAATTTGAAATTGGATCAACTAATAATCCCCTAATTGATATTTCTCTTTTTTCTGACCAAATGTCAGCTTGCTTTTTTATCAGTATTGTAAGGAGTTTAAGGGTTAAATATTTTTTACAATCTGAGATCCTCACCTTTAATACTGTATTTACTGCTGCAATAGTTTGTGGCTGTGAAGAAGATGACTTCTGCTTTAAAATTAGCTGTTCTTCATATTCCAGGAGACACATGAAGATATCAGAGATCCTTGACACCTGTCAGACAAAGGAAAGAGCTGAAAAACAATCACAATTGTTCTCACTCCACAAGATA
Source organism: Pocillopora verrucosa (assembly GCF_036669915.1). Lineage (NCBI taxonomy): Eukaryota > Metazoa > Cnidaria > Anthozoa > Scleractinia > Pocilloporidae > Pocillopora > Pocillopora verrucosa. The sequence goes on from NC_089318.1 coordinate 945,333, forward strand.
AAAGCTTAAAGCTCAACTGTTGATGCTTGAAATCAGGATTCAGGAAACTGCCTGTGCAAATGGATTTAAAACCACAATTTCATTCCAAGGGTTTGGCCAATTGCTCTGAATACCACCATCAGTCCAACCCAGCCCAGAGTTGCCTCTGATGGACTCCTCACAGCCAAAGAAAAAGAAGCTACTCCAAGGACACTTAACCCTTTCACTCCCAAGATCTGATAGTGAATTCTCTCCTCTAACTTCTATGCATTTCCTTGGAAATTAGTGACAGGAATTTGGGGATAGATCATGGAAATAAATTATCCTTGATAAGTTTGAGTATTCTCATTATCTGTTTGTTGGATAATGTATAGATGTGATAGGGAGAAGTTACATGTTAATCACCTCTGGGGGCAAAAGAGTTAAGGGAAAGGGAAATGTAGGATATGGAGGGCTGGACATGGAGGCAGCTGGACTAAATAGCAACCTACAGAAATCAATAGCATTCTCTGGCCAAGGCCTTATGTGTATGGATGCACAGAGAGGACTGACTAATTCCAAGGGTGGTGTTACAAGTGTTACAGCAGCAATCAATCTTTACCTGATTGTGACAACAATTTTATAAAAATACCTTGAAAAGATGAATTTTAAAAGAAAAAGTACTTGATAAACAGCAAGTTGTTGCAGTTAGCAAACTGCAGAATTGTATGTTCAATGACTTTACTGCAAAACACACCTCTCTAAAGAACACATCTTGTTCAGTGAGACCTTCAATTTGTGATCTCAATCGCCGTTTCTTCATCACCATTCCAACAGTCCCATCCACTACCCCTTGATACCTGATTATAAAAGACAGTTTTTATAACACGCTGAATCATATAAGCAATATGGAACCTATTAAATTGTCTGATTAATAAGCACAACAGCTGAAATAGCATCCTCCAATATTTAAGCCTTTACTTAGTTTTACATTATTCAATTCTGCAAAGACACCCTTACTTTTTATCAACCTTGCACAAGGCTATAGCAGCTTTGAGCTTCTCGCCATGTTCACAGATGAGATGACATGTCAGTAATTGTCCTTCCTTTGACTCAAAGACTCCAAGCTGTGAAGCAAATTTAACTTTGGATAAGTTTTCCCACACAATTTTTATTTTACAATTGCAATGGTGATTATTATCAAACCTTTTTCCACAGGCCAACACCTTTCAGAAAGTCAACCATGAAGACATGAGCTTTTAACTTGTCTTCCAACTGATGAAGAATGATCAGTGAGGTTGAAGCAGATAGTCCACCTGGTGAGGAAAAAATGGGACTTTACATCAGTAGGGTTTTTTCAAGAAAAGCCAGTTATTGACAGTCTACAGCTGCCTACAAGTGTAGGTAACAATATGATGTCCAGTGCAATTTGTTGTTAATAAACATGAGTAACTTTTTCAAAGACAACAAAATTGCAAGTGCACTTTGTAGTCTTTGAAGAAATTATGAGTGCTTATTTACACCACATTGCACTCGAAATCATGTTGCTACTTATTGATAATTTACATGAAAAAACATCAAATAAAGTCACGACATACAAAATGTTGACAGAGCACATGCACTATTTGTAATTTGCACTTATGTTACAATTTTGCACTTGTGTTACATGAAAAATGTACTTTCTTTCAGCCAGTCTAACACAAGTAATTCTTTCATGTATATCATCGGAACATTTACTGCTGTCTGTTTTTAGCATCCTGTGTTTGGGATTCACCTTAAGGCCCCTTTTTCAGGCACAGTTGCCTATTTCACTGTTGGCAGCTCCTTATGGCAAGTGCTACTGAAAGCCTGGCCTGTATCAGATCAACTTACAGTACCTTTTGGACCATAAAAACTACATTGCATCAAACCATGAAACTTATGTTGTTATAGGTTAGAATTCTGAATCCTTGAAGTTCTCATCAATTGGAAGGGGGAGGGGGGGGGGGGGGCTGAGTGCTATTAGAAAGGCTGTTAGAGAGGGAGGCTTGATACACAGGGGAGTCATTGGAGTGTTCCCAGTACAACAATTTCAGAGCCACAAACCTGCCGGAATAGATTCAGCCCAGCGAGGATCTGAGACTGGGAAATCATCAATGATCTCCTCACTAAGAGCTACCACACCATTATCCAATTCTTCACCACCCAAGATCCTACAAATACTCTGAGCCTCAGCCTAACATTTTTGAAACAGAAATATTGTTCAGTAACTGAAATAACTAACCCTAAAGGAACCAACAATATTTCTGGTTGTAAGGTAATCCTAAATAAAGAAATCTGTTATCAAAATTAACACAATTGTTAAAATTCAAAATGATTTTTTAGGAGTTGTATTCTCATAGCTGATATCTTATGTCCTATTTTTTGGCAGAAAAATCATCCATTAATGATGACACTTACAATATGTCCTTGGCAGAACAGCAGGAAAGCTGATTTTAGTCTTTGGAGGTGATTGTCACCATCTCGAAAGGATGCATCAGAAAGTGAAAGGTTACCAGTTTTCTGGGTAACCTGCAAGGAAGCCAACAGAAAAAGTTACAACTAATTCTATAAATGCAATTTTACAAATAAATAATATTTAAAACTATTTTTTTTGTCTGAAATAATAACACCAACCTCTAATGAATGAATGTTTGAAGAATCCATCTGCTCACTGAAAATATAATGTATCGAAAATAATGTGCACAGTACCAATTGTTATTGTTGTTAAAGTTGATATCTCCCTTCAAACAATTTAAACAGTTGTTGACTGATCATGCGGTTGTAACATCATGTGAATACAGTCAATAAGCTCCTCTGGAGGATCATCTTGTACACATGCCCTTCCTCTTGCCACCCCCTTCATTAGACCATGCATGATATTCCATTTAAACTCTTTAACCCTTTAACTCCTGGAAGTGATTAACATGTAACTTCTCCCTACGATATTCAATACATTATCCAGCAAGCAGATGATGAGAATACTCAAACTTATTAGGTAGAAGTTGTTATCTTGATCTTACTCCAAATTCTTGTAATTAATTTGCAAGGAAATGTGTAGCAGTCAGAAGGGAGAATTTATAATCAGATCTTGGGAGTTAAAGGGTTAATAACACTTGCTAGTTGGCAGACATTTCTGTTGATAGCTACAGACACTCTAATTCAAAAGAGATCAAAACCCAAGTGTTTTCTCTTTTTAGGTTCCCATAAGAGTAAAATATGTCCACTTATGATAAATATGTCAATAACACCGGACCCAATGATATATAACTCCTTGAATTTTTTTTCTTAAATTAAACCTAGTAAAATAGAAATAAATTACCATGAAGTGTGGTGGAATGTTAGGTTTATAATTATCAAACCCACCTTAATATAGCCTCCATTATAGCTACAGTAATGACACCATACTTTGAAGAAAAAAATAATGGTTTTCCTTGATATAAACCTGCAAAGATAACAAAGCCAAGGAGCATCACAAAGGGAACAGTGCTGTTAAAAGTCGATATTCACTGGAATCTCATAACATAGCAGATCAACATTAAATATGGTCTACATTTTTATTAATAGCATATTCTGATGTTCTGACCTAAATCCATGGATAAAACTTTGTTATTGCTAATCAATTAACATCAATTTCTTTTAGCACTGGAAAAGACTGAGAAATTAATTTTATGATTAACAAATCACTCTGTGCTGAGATCACAAATCACTGTAATACCACACAAGTTAATCTTTCAGTTGCCTTAGAGGAGATAGGAAGCCTTTTTTACCTGCACCCAAGATATTGTCAGCTGGAGACTGGAGATCAACTTTGTTTAATACCTCATTTGCTTCTGAGACTGCAGAGAAATAAAAACACAAACATAAAAAGACAGCCTGCTCTGGTAACAGTTTTTCAAAAGGATTGTTCATAGAAATGGGACAGTTAGTAAGAGGAGAAGGAAAAAAAACATAAACATAACATTCAATACAGATGTTTTGTATTGTCATAGATGCAATGCAAACTTGCAATAGAAGCATTTTTCTAAAAATTCAGTACCTAGTTGCAATGACTGTGACTGTACAATACCTGAAACACAAATTATTGAGTTTGAATTATACACAAAAGCAGATGAGTTTTGTTGTGAGAGCAGCAATTTAAAATCCAGTAGCTTGTCCTCATGAGCCTCCTGAAGTAGAATTTGAACATAAAACATGTCATTTGATATCAATTCAGTGATTCTCTGCCATTTCACTAAATCTATACTTTAAAGACTTGTCAATACTGACCAAATTTCATCCAAGCTACTTAAGATGTCATTATAGCCATAACTGCAAGCTATGCAAAACAAATTTACTACAATGACTATTTGGTACACTGATCCTTTCACCCTTTTATCCCAGAGAGTGACCAGCATCTAATTTCTCCTTTCAGTATCATCCATGAATCAAACATTAAGGTCATGAGAATAAAGGAAATGGTCATCAACTGAAGAACCTTTTGATTGTTAAACAAATTCTCCTGGCCAGCAGATTAAGAAATGTATAGAGAACAGTATGGAGAATATGCATACTGATGTTAATGTGTGAAGGCTAAGAAATGATTTGACAGAATAACCATCTATATCCCAAAGTCTGCAGCAATTCTGGCCATCAAGTGGTAACATTTCTCTTGATAATAAAGAAAACACTTGAAGGATAATCTTGTATACATGACGTCTTGTGTGATATTCAGCCATACTGCAGTAAATTAAAGGAGTGATCAAGAGCAGGAAGTAACAAGAAGCAAAATAATCAGACAGAATGAGAACAGCAGCATGATAAGTGAGATAACTTACAATGTATGGCACACTGTATGGCAGGGCAGTAAGGCTAATCAGTGAAATAGGGGTTGGAGTAGTTTTCATACCACCTTTTGATAAAAAAAAATCATTAATGGAAAATTATTTTAAACAAGCTTGTGATAAGCTGCTGTTAATCATACATAATACACTAAAAGACCAACATCTAATTGTGTACAATACTTTATCTTACCAAGAAAATAAAACAGCTGCGAGCTTTGTGGTTTCCTAACAGCAACAGCTGCTAAAACAAGGATCCCAGAGCTGAAATGAGAAGAGAAAAAAACTGCTACAAAAGATAAGTGAGGGCAAAGGAAAAAGTCTGAAGGACAATTTCCATCACTCAAAACATCATGTGACAAGCAGTAACATACCTTGTTTGGACTACATCTAGACACCAGACCAAGATATCATCAGCTGATTTCCCATAACCCTAAAAGACAAATGCATTTTAACAATGTGGTGATTGTTCAAGATTTGAAATCTCATTAGATTACTCAACATACTCCATCTTCTTTTACTACCAAACCTCATGAGAGGCAGCTTTGATGAACTTGTGAATGCCTGTTACCTACCCCATCTACATTTTGTAAGTCCACCATAAAATGCTGTACACAAATGGAAAAGTGACTGTGGCCTCATCCCTTTAACTCCCAAGATCTTATTGATATTTCTTCCCTTTAACTGCTATACATTTCCTTAGAAATTGGTAATGAGAATTTGGTGTTTTATCAAGAAATATAACTCCTACCTGATGAGTTTGAGTATTCTCATTACCTGTTTGCTTGATAATGTGAGGATATTAGTGAGAGAAGTTATGCATCAATCACCTCTGGAAGTTAAAGGGTTACTTCTATCATTTCACAAATTACTATGAAATTTAGTACAACCTGTGTTGGTAAGCTTACCTCTGGAGTGTTCATAACAGCAGCTTTGAACATGTTTTCCAGTTGCACCTGAGCAACAAGCTGTGAACCAACAAGAACAATCATCGTTAGGTGCCCTAGTAGTACTTGTTTTAACTAATTTCCAGAAGCTCATGAAAATAGTAGTGACTAGATAATAACAACACTGTCAGTGGTAAACCAGAAATTAATTGAAAAATTTTGAGTAACAGTTGTTTTTATCTGTGAAACATGGCTAGTTAAAAAGATTAAAATCTCTGGTGTGAAAAAGTGTTTAAAAAGTAATTTTAAAGCAATATACCAATCAGATGGATATACATAATTCTTTTCTTTTTACCTTTTCACTAAAACTGCCCTGTCTCACTCGAACAATATTCCATGTAAACAACTGGTTTTCACTAAGTACGTAAAGCTCCCTGGAAAAAAACATTAATATCATTATCGATGAAATCATTATTAGCTAACAGTATACTGGGAAAGAACCAGTGAAACATATTTATTCATCAAATTCCCCTACAGCCTGTAAATTTTTAAAAAATGTCATTTTCTATGAACTACCTGGAGTTATCAGTTGTATGGTTGCTACTGGCAAGGACTTTCTGCCAATTCTGTGGGATTTAAAAGAACAAAATAACTTTAAACTGGTCATGAATCTTTCTCAGAGCATTATTACTTTATTAAATAAAGCAAAACATGAAAATGAACATCAGATGTAAGCTCATTCAACAAACTGATAAAATTCAATGTTCTCTGTTATTTTAAGCACGGCAGGTAAATTAAATTCTTAAACTGCTGGAGTAATCCTTTTACCTGTTAAATTTTCAGAATATTTCACTTGTAACAGCTTTATAAGAAGTTCAAATAACGATATTACATAGTTACTCATTAGTTTTCTCTGAAACTTACTGTCACTCTTTGACTAGCAGGCTGAGAACCAAATATAAAAGAAGTCATACGACGGCCCAAGTCTGTGAAAACTCCACTGGAGGCATTCAGGTTCTGACACTTGACAGTCTTCTACAGGAAAATTATGAAATTGCCTTGAAGTTAATTATTACTGGTTAGTGCATGAATTACAGACCAGTGATGAATAGCATGTGAATTTTAAAATTCTCTTCCCTCTAGTAACTGTACTTAAAAATATCATCACTATGGTATATAATTCTCCAATAACTTGTTTATGATATGACAAAACACCTACAGATTAATTAATATCTTCATGGCAGATATCATCATTTTCTCAAGTGAAACAAAGAAGCTTGCACTTTTATTGGTCAAGGATCATAACTTGTCACAATCACCCTGTAAAAAATGCTGGTGATACAGAAACACTTATTTTCAAAATAGCCATCCCACAATTTAGAGATGTTTTTAGACACAACAGAATCTACATGGAAGAAAATGTACTTTATCTGATAATCACCTGTCTGGGTAATGCTGTTCAGATAAATTGATCAGCTGTCCAGAAGAGGCTATTCATAATTCTTTACCAACCAAAGGCTACCCCCTCCCTCAGTACATTAAAAATAAAGATGACTACATGTGTCTTACCTGTAAACCAGTCAGCAGTAATAACTCATTTGTGGTGGTCAGTAGGATACATCCATAGGGCTAGAAGGGTAAAACAAAGGGAATTTGCATTTCTAGAACTGTATAACTTTAAGAAAGCTGAGCAGTAAATAAATGAACCAAAATACAATAAACATACTTAAAAATAGAATCCTGTTCACAAAATAGACATCAAAGACTTGGCGTTAACCATTACCTGAAAAGCTGTGAGTGAATGACATTTTGATCCGATCAAATCTGTGTCAACATCCACTGTGTTACTGTCATGAGTAAGACTAGGCCAGTATCGCACGAGTCCTTCAGGGGAAACTGCCATCACTGACACTGATGACAATTTACTATCTCCAGCGGGACTTATAACACATATAAGGTCTGCCACATGATATAACTCTGAGGCTGGCAATGTCAATTCCTTGAAAAATACTCCCTATCAATCATAATATCCAACATAATATCTCAGATAAAATTATCAATGGCAGGCAGTATTAGCAGAATAAAAATTCATTTCAACCACATATTTCATGAGAAATGCTCCAGACTTTCTCATGTGATATATGTCACCAGCAAAGTTGTTTTTCAGTAACAGAACCAGTTAAAAATATTTAACTCTGCCGCATGAATACTTTGGATTTTGAAAGATTCTGCTCCACATTAAAGCATTTAAGTGAGCAAGGTATATAAAAATACTGCTTCAAACATGCCTAACCATCAGTACAGTATTGGACCACTAAGCTATGTATCTTATAAAGGGTAAAGAATTATTTAACTATAATTTTTTCCAAACCTTTGTTCCAGCTGCTGGAATAAAACGCCAAATAAATAACTTTCTGCCAGAGACAAGCCATGCCCAGCCTGACTGATCAATCCTGACAGTTGTGTGCTGGTTACCTGCAAAGAACACCCAGCTGAATTATAAGTAATGCAATTAGTATTTTCCACTCAGTTATGTTTATCTTCAAATAGTCCCCCTCCATCAATTCCAAGAATATGGTACCTTAAATTTAACCCTTTAAACCCCAACAATGACCAGCACCAAATTTCTCTGACAATACTACTGATCATGATCATTCAGTCATTACGATCATAAGAAGTGATCATCAACCTAAAGGCTTTGATTGTTAAATACATTCTCTTAGTCAGTAACAAAGGAAACGTGGAAAGAGGAGTAGAGAGAATGTGGAAACTGAAATTAGGATTATAAAGGGTTTTAAATACATATAAGTGTTTGAAAAAAGAGTCTGAAGTATGGCCTAACTGACTATAACAATCACTTAAAATTATTGACAGTCAGTTCAAAGGGGTTACATCCCTTTTGTCTTTCAGTCCTTAAGGTGAAATTGGTGTCTGTCTGTCAGTAGATCAGTCCACAAGATTTCTGCATAGTCCCATACTTCACTCAGCATACAGTTCTTGGATGAAGAAAACAATGGCAAAAATGATGGATTTCCTTGAAACTACTGCTTTGTTTTCGAATAGTATGGGGTTATATGGTTCTCTTTATGATAAATCATGTGTTTGATCATAGGCCTATAACATGATTGTAAACTTACTTTCTTGGTTTGTGAGTTTCTCACTGATCTGAACTGGCAAAGGAGGACCAAATGTTTCTACCCTGCGCTGATCAGTTTCCTCCAATAATTGGGAAGTCAATGGAACTTTTTGTTGGCTTCTGGAACAGGTAATACAAAATTATATGGTAAGTTAACTACTTAATACACACTTAAACGGGAATTCAATTTACTTCCGCTTATAATATATCCCAAACAGCATTTCGACGAAAGCAATGAACTCATTTTAAGCATTACTACATGTAGCTGTACAATTTCTTCCGCATTTACTGGAAGATTTATTATTATATTATTATACTAATGAAGTGTTGAAACGTTTTCCTTAATGTCGCTGCACAGCTAAGGTACAAGGTACTAAAAATTTGTTGTGTTTCTGACCAGGTGATACCTTGTTATTTCAAACGCAGAGTTTTAATCGAAGCATCGAGTGAAGATTTGCCCATGCAAGGAGCCCACAACCGAAAACAGCTACGAAAAAAATCCATGTGAGATTTAGCAGTCTACAATCTACACAACTCACCTCGGGGTTGTAGCCGAGTCCCCAAGAAATGAATAATTTAGGGAGTGGCGCGGAGTAAAAGGACTTCCCTTAGACCAAGGACTAGCCATAATGGTAAATGTATATCGTCTTCTTTGCTAAGAACTTTGCACTGTTAGATCTCGTCCGCCATTTTGAATGAGTCTCGCGCCAAAACATAGAAGGAGACCGGCTCTAGGCATTCATTGGCTGAAAGTATTATGTTGAAAACCCAGATCTCTCTCATTTATTCTTGTGTTCATTAATGTCTGCGCTTTACATGAAGTGTTTTGTACACGAGGACCTTGGTTGAGAAGGAGATCATGTCCCGTCCGACCATGGATAAACACACTCAAGAAAGGATCAACAGAACTCGGGAAAGAAGTGATAAAATCAGTGCACTGATGGGACAATATTTGTTAAAAGGATATCGAATGTTGGGATCCACTTGTGATGTTTGTGGGGTAGGTCTGTAAAATCCATGTCAAATGTCATAATTTGTCCATCTAACTTAGTTTTGTTTTACTTAAGTCACATTAACAAAATTTACATTAAATTACAAAAATTACAATAAATCACATGTGAACCTTTCAACTAGAAACATACAATCAAAAAATTGTGATTCTTACCATCATTATTAAATGGTATGGAAAAGTTTACTGCAATGACCGTATGCATGCATTGCCAGATAACCTTTTGAAAATTGGCTTAAAATGTGCAACCAGGCCGCTTGTTCGTGACGTAACAAACTTCAGCAGAGAACATGGCAGAGCAAATGGCTGTAATTGAACCTTGAAGATTTCCCTTTGATTTGGAACTTTACAAACTACTACTAATGTGTTTCTGTTCATAGAATGTTCTTCTAAAGTACCGTGACCAATCAGATTATTGTGTAGCTTGTCAAGAAGTTGATGCACAGCCTACAGATCCCAGTGATCAAGGTAAAGTGTTAAAGCAACCCAATGAATATCTTGTAACTGAAACCCCTGCTTAGAACATTGCAAGCTCTTTTAGATGGGAAGATGGAGCAAATATGTGCTGTTACAGTTAGTCATGAGGTGGGCCTATCATGGGGCCTGCATTTTTCCCCCATGAGGAAATTTCTTTAGGGAAATCTTTTGCCCTCAGGAGAGGTGCTATTTTCATCAACTTTGTTTTGGTAAAGATGACAGCATAATGGCCCATTGTGTTTTTTCTGTGAAACAAGATGAAAAAACTTGACTTACATCCAGCTGTATTTCTAATATTCTCTGCATCTTTTGAAACAACTCTGTAGTTCAAATTCACAACCCATCCGGCAGAAATCAACTGCTAAAATATATTGTGGTTATAATGCAATTTAAAGCAGGTAATTTGTATTTTTTTGTGAAGGTGGGCTGCCTGTGGTCCAGCCACCACAGCAAGATTCTCATGAGACTAGCAGGGTTCCATCTAATCCTGTGGACTCTTCTGTTAACAAAAATGCTGTTGCCATAGCTACCCAGGCTGTGAATGCTAAGATAGTTTGGGCCAGTGAAGCACTGTCCAGGTGTCATTTTATAGGAGAGTGTCAGCAACTCTGTGAACTGCTCAAGACATGTGCAGAGACACTGAAAGTACTGAAAGAAATTCAATAGTAAATGAAGTACTTTTGAATGTGGAATCAGTCAAGATTCTAACTTGGAAATAATAATGGAGGTTTTGTGGTGTCATGACGATATGATCATGTGTGCTGAAGCCAAGAATCTAGAGGGGTGCAGAGGTATTCTCTCAGGGAAAAACTAAATTTAAAGGATTGTACGATGCCATCTCCAGAATTTTGAAACTTCTAACAATTGCAAAGCTCGTAACAAATGAAGGCAGTCCCATGGCTTATCGGGTCCAAAACACTGCGAGATCTTGCCATGATGCTGACCCGCAGAAAAACGACCAAGGTTTTTGACAAGAAGAAGAATACTGCAGCAAGGAAACAAGTTGTTCCTTTACCAGAGGGACGTCACCATAATCGGGGGAATATTAAGCGAAAACGTGAGACTGGAGATGATGAGTGAAAACGGCTGGTTTACGGCCAAAAAGGTTGTGATTTCTGAGTTACAGATGCATTCCCGGTTTTCAAGAAGATGTGTGTTTGAGGCCAAATGACTGTAGCAATTAGGTATATTTAAACCTCGTGAATCGATCTTCACAAGTTATTAGCATTTAAATTCATGCAAGAAGAAAAAGAGAAGCCTTTACCTCAAACAAATTAAAGCATCTACTGGAACGTGAGAGTTAGTACTAATTGGAAAAAGCCCTCTCACACTTTGTCCTCATCGGAAATCAAGGGACACAATACTCCATGAAGCTTGTTACCAGCCGCCTTCATCAATTGCTCACTTTCAAAGCTGGGAATTTTTGTGATCCGAGACCTTAAACTACGTTATTTCTTCCCATGGCAAAACGAAGAAAACACTCTGTACTATAGAATGTCGAGATTTACGATCTTGAATACTGCTTAACGTAACAAAATCTTAGTATAGCCCATCCCATGGGATGTTGAGGTTTTTTTTTCACATCGTAAACGACAGTTTCTTTTTCATCAAAAGGACAGTAAAAGCAATGCCAAACAGTGTTCTTGTCTAGTAAACGTAAGAACAAACTTTAAGCACCAGTCTCCAAAACATAAATTATGCCGCTTTGGGAAAATCGTTTCTACATCGACGGCACGGCCCTGGCAGATGTGTTAGGCATAGACAATTTTGAACGGAATTCTGTTTTGGGACGCTTCCGTTTGTTTTCAGAGGATCTCCTCCGACTTCGGACTGCGCGGTGGAAACTTGTCCAATAAGGTTCCGTTTTTTCTCCTTGAAAACCGTTCAGTCACAGATCCATAACCCAGTACGTGTTCAATAAAATCTTACTGCTTCACGCCTTACAGCTCTGTTTGTTGTAAGGAAGGATATCGGGGCAAGCTATGAGTTATTCAGCTTCAACTAGAATCCGCGCAATCAGCTGAATGTTTCGCTTTGGAAAAGAGAAAAAAAAAGAAATGAAACTCTCTCCATCGTGAGCTGGTGTGTGAAAAGAATAGGGTAATTTAGTACTGTCAACTAGGTTGATAACGTAAATGGACCACCGTAAAACGTTTAAAAGCTGACGTTTCGAGTGTTAGCCCTTCATCAGAGCGATTGGAGGAATAGTAGGTTGTGTGTGGGTCTATGTGCAGAATATGGTGACGAGAAACAACAACAAATTAGTGCCGATTTGAAAGATAAATTTTGTTTTAGAGTTTTGTGGCTTTCCAAACTGCCTAGAAGTAGCGAAAGGCCGCAAACTGCCATATGCTACTTAGAATGATTAGGGAGTTTTGTGTCTCGGGACTTGTTTGGATGCGTCCATGTCATTTCCCCCTATATCGCGAAGGTGTTCTCGGAATCGGTCATTAAATCGTTTTCCTGTTTCACCAATGCATAACTTTTTGCAATAAGTGCAGGTTATGCAGTAAATGACATTGGCGGAAGTGCACGTAAAGTAATCAGTAATCTTAATAGATCTCTTGGGCCCCGACATTTTCTCTACGTTATGAATGAAAGAACAAGTTTTGCATCGTGAGCGAGCGCATTTAAGAGTTCCAGGTTAGTCATTGGTTTGAAATGAACTTCTGACCAAAAAGTTGCCAATGGATTTGTGTGAAAATAACAGCTGCTTGGAGACAAGTACCTGAACTAGGTCTTCAATACCTAACTTTCTCGCAATGATGATCAAATACCCGCATTGTTCGTGTTATTTCTTTCTATTCCTTTATTTAAGTCATTATTAATTTGTACATGGTATCATGTCGCTCACTTATTGATGTCACATCAGTGATTACATTAACTGATTTCGTACGAGGCAGTCAAACGATATTGATATAATTGTTTGAACTAAGTACTAAGATTTCCTGTTGTGAGTGAGTGTTTAGTCTCTTCTTCCTGTCTTGACATGACAGTGGCAAATTACGAGGAAAATACTTATTAACAGTAACAAATTGGTTACAAATTCAGGACCGTTATGTTCAACAGATCCCTTCATTTAACTGTGTATTGATCATCTCTTCCACGAAGGCAAAAGTCAAAAATAAATATTAACTCAAAAAAACATAGAGTAAAAAAATATGAGACAAAAGTCGAAAATAAATCTTAACTCAAAAAAACAGAGTAAAAAAATACATGAGGCAAAAGTCGAAAATAAATCTTAACTCAAAATAAAACAAAAAAACAAAGTAAAAAATATATGGTGATTTGGCGTTACACGTGACTTCTCCGTAACAAGGCGATAAATTTCCCTGACATTAATATACGCTACCGTATGGATACTTTAGGATAACTCATACATGGAAGACGAGAAGAGTTTATCACATTTACAGCATGTACCCTCTGAATTTTCATCAAACAGGCTCTCCAACAAACAACAGTTTGCTTAATATCAACCTTCGAGATTTCACTTATTGTAGACCGAATAACACATTTATAAACTAAACTGAGAGAAACGCTATGTATTAACGGAATATAGTTGCAGTTAACCTTGACATTCAACAGTGTCATAAAATTCTGGTGACCTTCAAGGACGCGTGGCATCTCCAACTGCAGTTCAATTAGAGTCCGTTCTGAGAAAAAGGGGTAAGTTTCTAAAGAAACTGTGGTGCTGCGTCGGTGGAAGAGTATAGCAGGTAATTTAGTGTTAACAACTGAGTTGAAAACGTAAATTAGCCCCCGTAAAGGGTAAAAAAGTTGGCGTTTCGAGCGTTAGCCCTTCGTCAGAGTGAAGGGCTAACGCTCGAAGCGCCAGCTCTCTTACCCTTTACGGTGGCTAATTTACGTTTTCAACTCAGTTGTTAACACTAAATTACCTGCTCCGTTCTTAGAAGTCTGATAGACAGATGTCATGCTCTGTTCTTGTTTGTGTCTCCACCCATTCACAGGTAGAATAATATCAGTTCCTCCCGGAACTATCAGACATAGATGACACAACACGAAGCTAGTTTACCTCAGACTGATGAAGAAAAACAATTTTCAATTGAGTATGGAAAGTAATCCGAGATTCCATTAGTTTTGCATCACTTCGCTCTGTGATTGGTCCAGAAAACTCGCACCACTCTAAACCAATCAGATGCAAAACTAAAACCAATCACAACTTGGTCACCCGCGTTTTCCCGCACTTTAAGCACTGCTACAAGAAGGGAGATAGATGGTTTTGCTTATGGCGACACATAAATTCAATCAAAAACAGGTAACAAGAGAAGCCAGAGAAACATACTCGCTTCATCAACTGCCAATAAAAAAGAAATGACTCGAACAGGCAGCAGACTACACCCAACCCCCGGTCAGTTTGAAGAACAGCTCTTCGTTAGATGGCTGATTGACATCTTTTCTCATTGACATGAAGATGTACCCTCCAATAAATTCGTGAATGACTTTGATGTCTGCACTCGTGCACGCGAACGTAATGGTCTCCCCTTCACATTGGACAACCATTTCCCTGGTCTCCCAGTTTACGTTCCAAGCTTTCATCACGCTGTATCTCCAGGTCTTTAATGCTTCACGACTTGTCGGGTCGATTCGCATTATTCTGTTAAATGCGATTCCAAGGATTTCCTGAAAGGAAAAAAAATTAAATCAAACTGAATTGTAATGAAAGGTGCCACAACTGCCTTTGTAAGGATTTTCTTTACAAAATGACATCAAAAATAAACAAAACACAAAAAACGAAAATCAAAAGAAAACAAAGAAATATCCCAACTGGTGAAATAAGAACTGTTCAAGGTTCTAACAAAAGTCAAGACTACAGGTCCCCATAGAAGAGTATTGGTAAAATGTCACCTGAGTGGAGCTTTTCTTCGCTTACAACGAGGTTATATTCTTAACAAGGAAGTAAACTGCTCTTCCGTCTTTCGTAACAAATGCATATTATCTTTGTCAAAACGAAAAATTACTGAAATGCTTTTCAGCTGTAAAGTTGCTTACTTTTATTAAAAACAATTACCTCTTTCTTTGAGCCGCGGAATCGAACGACAAAGTGAGAGAGACCAAATTCTGGCAACGCCTGCCATTGTCTTACATAGAGCATTTTAGATTCAACCAACGAGCTTTTATTCAAAGAGGAATGCGCTTCAAGGATACGAGCAGCAATCTGAAAGAGAAAGTTGAAAAAAAAAATTAATGCTATACAAGGCACAAGAAGTAGTTGTACAATCTGTGGTTAAAACGTCTGTGTTTGAGTTTCTCACGTCGACAGTAGAACGAAAACATTACTGCAAGAGGAGAGGAGAGGAGAGGAGAGGAGAGGAGAGGAGGAAGTGTAGCGGGAACAAAGGATTAAAGAGAATCACTAAGAAAGGAAAAAGCGCAAAAGAAACAAAGCGTGGTTCCTCAGCTTTGCTTTCACTTTGAGAAGCTGACAGAAGTTGACAGTACCTGCTTAGCTTTGTATTTTTTCAACATTCTTGGACCAACGAAATCTTCCGGCTGAATGGGAATCTGAAAAGATGAAACATCACATGTCAAATGTTAATTTAGAAAGCACTTTTTAATGGGAGGGTCATGAAACCAGCACCAACGACAGTGGCCAATCAGAGTAAAGAAAATACCACAAGGAGCCAATGAGGACTCGAAATAAAAACACGCAAACTGCCTCTAGCACTGTAGCACGCGTGTGATCAAGTGGCCATATGAGGCCATTGGTTTTAGTTTTTGATTGGCTGAAAGATTGGCGTGAGATCCCTAACCTAATCAAAGAACTTTGTCAGGCATAACCAAATCAATCCCATAGTGTGCTGATCCAGGCAGCATACACAGCAACAAGTCTTGTGTGAAAAATGAAGCATGTGAGAAAAATTTCAGCTTTTTGCTGTAAATTTTCTTCTCTTCTGAGTTTTTTTTTTATTCTTTTGTTTTCTGTTTTTTTTTTGTTTTTTTAATTTTTGAGTCCATTTTCCACGCACAGTTTACCAGTCCGCTCCATTAGTTTTGTTAACGCGTGTCAAAACATACTTAAGATAGAGCATCAACTCACTTGTCCAGGACTAAGGGGCGTGGCATCCCCCTTATCATGCTGCATGCTGAGGAAGGCCTGGATACCAGAGACCTCTGCATCATATCCAGAATCAGCCATAGTCTTCCCCTTGGATGCCAGGCGACAGGCTGCCATCCATTTAGAATACTGAGATTCCTAAGATCAAAAAACAAATAAAGGTATTCAACCATTAGAAAAAAGGTAACTTTGAAGAGAGTTAAGGAGATATTCCTCAAAAGAGATAAACTTTTTACTTACACAAGAGCAGCAGATTTCAATATCCTCTGATTCTTGGAGCTTAACTTTGAAGTTAAATTTCTCTTTGTTGACATTAACATCTGGGATGATCTCGCAACCTATAAAGCAACAACAATAATCAGCTCAGTGACCACATAGTGCCGGACTTGAAAGAAAATTCTCCAGAGAAAGTAAAAAGTTTCCTCAGATAAAAGAAATGGGTAGAAGAAGGATGGCAGAAATATTGGCAGCCTGCAAAACCTATGTTTAACCTTATAACCCATGAGAGTGACTGACATCTAATTTCTCCTAACAGGATCACCTCTGAATTAAACATGAGGTCAGGAGAATAAAGGAAATGATCACCAACTGAAGATCTTGATTGTTTGACAAATTCTCTTCCTTTATTTCACAGGGGATGTGTAGAATATGCATACTGATACTAGAGTGTATTCCTGTCCTTTTATAATTTTTTAGTACAGTTGCTACATTACATTCTCCATAATGGTAAATTCTTCCATGTTGGTTACCTCTCAGATTAAACTTTTGAACTGCTTGACCAAAAGCTTCCTCTTGAGATTTAAACAGTGACAAGATGGTGTCTGCAAAGGAAAAAATTCATTATTTACAGGCTGAACAGGATGTTCAAGAAATGTTTTGGAAAAAAAAAAAAAAAGAAAAAAAAAAAGAAAATGCTTATTTGGAGGTACTGTACCTTTGAAGACAAACCAGTACTTCTTTTTCTTCGAACCAAATGTTTTATGCCTAGGAAAGGAGAACAAAAAACACCACCTTAGATCATTCTTAACCCTTTACACCCTAAACTGGCCAGGAAAATTATGTGCTTTATTCTCATGATGTTGATGAATGATTCAGTATTACTAACTGTAAGGAGAAATTAGATGCCAGTCACTCAGGATTCAGATAATTTCATCATTACTGAACTTAATTTTAATTTTTGGAAGAAACAAGACAGAGTAAGAAACACTTACTTCACCAAATGAAGATAATCTTTTATTTCTGGAACTGATGTCAGACTCTGCTAAGATATAAAACAACTAAATAAATATCACATTATTTAGAAGTGAGTACCAA
Organism: Pocillopora verrucosa; assembly: GCF_036669915.1. Taxonomy (NCBI): domain Eukaryota; kingdom Metazoa; phylum Cnidaria; class Anthozoa; order Scleractinia; family Pocilloporidae; genus Pocillopora; species Pocillopora verrucosa. The sequence continues at coordinate 963,028 of NC_089318.1, forward strand.
GCCATTCTTAGAAGTTTAAAACAACAAGAAGTATCCACAAAGTAGATTTTTCCCCTTCCTGTCACAAGCTTATTATCATTATCAATATTTTCTTCTTATCCAGTTAATCTCCTGAAATGGAGATTGACAATTAGAAAGTTTCCTTCATCTTTCCCATTGACAGCTTGCAGTAAAAATGCTTCAAAAGCTTTGCTCAAGAATTTGAAAAAAATGGCCCCTGGATGAATAAAGTCACAGTGAAAAATGTTTCCTCTAATTTATTTAAGGTTAATGATAGAACAACTAATCTGAGACTATAAAAGCTACAAAAGTCCCAGACTGTACATACCTTCTGTTGCCCTGGAGTGGTGAGTGATGAACCTTCAAGAGTTGCCTTAGGAAAAAATGTACTCATGATTAGTTCTGCTTCTGAGATACCTTGCCATGTAAAGAGCAAATCATCACCATGTAATATATTACTACCTAATCAATATTCCATACAACTCACTGAATTTTGGAAAATCAAAAACTATCTCACCCACATCAAAATAATTTCATGAGATGATTAATTTAAAACAGCCTCTACTGTGGTTGCAGGGGAGCCAGAAAAAGAAACAACTCTATGCATAAAATTATGATTGCAGTTTGAAGTGTTCTAAGGTAAGTAGATGTTGGTCAAAAGTTTGCATTCCTTTTTTGGGCTTTAACTTTTAAAATTACCATAACATTGTTGACACTGGGGCACTGAGCCTTCACTTACTCTCCTTTGCAGATGTATGATAAAAGAACTATTTCTGAACATTTTCCCTCTGATGAAGGGCTAACAACCGAGACGTCAGCTTTGAAACTCTTCACTGTAGCCAATTTATGTTATCAACTCAGTAGATGATACCAAATCACCTTGTTATACTCTTCCATTGATGCAGCACCACAGTTTCTTTGGAGACTTACCCCCTTTATTACTAAAGGTAATATGGTTTTATTACTGGGTTGATACTGTAAATTAGCCACCGTAGGGAGTTTCTAACCTGACATTTTGAGTGCTAGCCCTTTGTCAGAATAAATCAATCCCTCTGACAAATGGTTAATGCTCAAAAAATCAGCTTAACAACTCCTGACAGTGGTCAATTGTCATTATCAACTCAGTTGATAAAACTTAATTATCTTGAAGTACTCCCCCACCAACGCAGCACCACAGTTTCTCAAGAAATTTACCCCCTTTATTAAAGGTGTTAATTTATAAATGAACACAACTGTTGTTAATAGGAACCTGTAAATCATTGAGCGCTGCATCGATGTCATCATTGTCATCATCACTCGTTGCTTGGTTCTGTGGTGAAGTTGATGTTAACTTCACTTGAAACTAATAAGCAAGCAAAGAAAAAGAAAAGTTAGCCAGTTTAATCAAGCTTTGTCATCATCACGGGGCCAGAGCTACATTGACTGAATGATAATCAACCAAAAGTTGAGGGGTAAACTTCTGAACGCAGGCCAAGTGGCCCAAATTGTCACAACTTATTCCAGTTAAATTCCATAGTATGAAGCAACTGATAGTACTGCTACTCTGCCTTGATGTAATGCTAATTCATCACAAGTTAGCAAGCTGCTGTTCCCGAGGATTTATTGATAGCTCTCCAGTACCCTCCTGGGTGGGGAGAGGCACTGTGAGAATGAAGTGTCTAATACAAGACCACAACACAAAGACCTGACCAGGTCTTGAACACAGCTCTCTTCTACCAATCCCTTTGAGAATATAGAACCACATGATAAAATCTCAACCTTGACACAGGTGATGGGTGTTTCAACAAAAAAGGATAAAAGACATATGATAAGTTCTATATTTGGGCCATATGACTAGAGTATAGAATAAATCCTTTCTCGGTGACCTGGATGTACACAGGGAAGGACCTCGGAAAGTTTAAATGACCATTTTAAAATACCCTTACCTGTATGGCGGCAAACGTCAGCATCTCTTCCTCAGTACACTCGACTTCCTCTGTCAAGATTGACCACTTAGCTTGTTCATACAGCTGATTGATTCTCACTTCATCAACCTGTAATGTTATCAACAACAATTATCATTAGTTAGTAATTGCAAATCAATCAAACCCACACGTGGAAATACTTTAAAATATCTCATCCCCATTCTCAGATTTTGCATGAAAACAAACAAACAGTCAGGTTGCTCTGCATTATCTGGCAACTCTTAGAAAATCATTTGATTTCCCTGATGCTTTTCTCTATTTTTTGCACTGATCTATTTTGAGATAAAGAATTTATAAAAACCTGTTTTACCTACCTTTGGGTTTAGGTCAAAGAATGCATAGTACTTATATCTCAACAGGAGCGTGGAAAATTCTGCAACTTCCTGCAAAAATAATGTTGAAATAATTATTAGTGACCAAACAAGTTTTACAACTTAACTAGCAAGAGTGGTATATACACCACAACAATTAGGAGATTAAAAAATTAACAATTGATTGGCAAACCCAGGATTAGACAATACGAACATACCTGTGCCATTAAAGATCTTGAAGAGTCCATCCATCTGACAAAAATAAGTGTAAAAACAGTAAATATCAAATTAACAACAGGCTCAAAGAGTTCTTTAAAATTTGCTTTTAACATGGGCAGTTCTTAATTGTAACCAGTTTTTAACACAAATTTATATCTACCATTCCCAAAATGAAATATGAGGATGTTAATCCAGTGAATAATGCAATCACAGACAGATAATAAGAAAATGTTTCACTTAACTAACAGTCAAAAATGAACCAAACTGTGAATGAATGAAATTCTAAGCCTTGCAACAGGAAAAAAATTTCCATCACAATTCCAATCTTCTTAAAAATGTCTATTTCACAATACAAGCTCATTAAAAGACTTAAAAATGCACCTTAGTGCATTCCTGTACTACAACAGGTGCTAACTTCTTTACAATTAATTTCAATGGTTTTGTACAATTTATTCAGAGGAAATCTTGTGGCTAACAGTTTTGTTTTCTAAACACATTGCAAAGAATTGTGATTTTTCTTGCAAATGCCATTGCTAGCTGTGTCTTTCCTTAAAGCTTGAAGCATGAACATAGTCACTATATTCTTTTTCAAAAGAGCAGTGCAGGTTGCTGTAGTTTTGCAATCTGCTATACCAAATGGGTTTCCAGTCGTTACCCACAGTGGTTTTGTACCCAAACTAATACAGTATGTTTTCCATATTAAATGCGTTTGAAGAGTACAATAAATGAAAAAAAAAAAAAAAGAAGAGTAAATGGATTTATTACCATTGATAACAAAAGGAGAAAAAAACACATTTATAACAGCTTTCATTTGTTTTTCTTTTTAAGATGGTCACAAGCATACAAAGAGAATTTTGCTCTTATCTTACTAGCTTGTGTTTGACTCTACAAACTTGTTCCACAAAATGATGGACATCTGTTCATGTGCTTGAGTGTGAGTATTTCAAAATGAATATATATTGGGATGGGTACAAATCTACCAACAGTTTGGGTACCAACTGACTCAAACTGGGTATGAATCCAGTGAATTTAGATCTGAAACGACTAAGTATGGACACCACCAAATAAAAATCCTTAGGAATCAATGTCTTATGAGGGATTAAGGAGAAAGCCTTAGACACCAGTGTAACAAAACAGGATCAAGCCATTTATATTCATAGCTTAAAACCCTTTTCATTCACACAAGATGTGAACACATCAAATTAAACCATCACTGTATAATCAAGGCTTAGGAAATATGTGAGGTCTGAGTGCAGTGGATTACTTTTCCATGGCCCTATTGTTTGCTGAAGGGAAGGGGAATGAGAGAAAATGAAAGAAAGGCTTCTCAAAACCCCAAAAGTCGAGATCACAAAGTGATATTTAATCGAGATTTTTATGGACTGTTGGAGATCATTTTACATTTAAATAAAGTAGATTGATGTACTTTTTACAACATAAGTCGGGCCCTAGAATTTTTCTCTCATAGCAAACAAACAAGCATACCCTTTGTTGACAACAGCTTTTTCTTGTAGCGTTTTGGGTTTAAATAATGCTGAAATAGCTTCAATTGATGGAGAGACTGGGCTGCTCGCTAATGCTGTTGATTCGATCGTTCCACAAGACCCATCAGACGTAAAACTTGAATAACCAACCGGTGATGACGCGTTTAGGGTGCCATTCGGTGAGGAGTAACCGTGCCTGGGAAGCGAATTATAATTTGGAACTGTTAAACTATCTTTGCTTCCTCTCGTTTTGTCGTCGCTATTAGTAGATAAATTGTCGTCCGAACTAAGCGAAGACTGCGAATGTCTCTTCTTTAATTTACCACGAAAGCTTCTCCGGCCTTCTTTTCTCAACCCTTCGTATGGTTTCAACAGAGAGAGTTCTTCGGGATGCCTGATTCCAAGTTCGGTACAAAGTTCTTGCACGGCGTGAAAAATGGGCTTGGAAAAATCCAATGAGACTTCAACGTACTGCAGGTCTGGTAACTGTACTCGAACTTTTTTATGCGTTGGAGTAAACTGTAGAACCGCATCTCCTTGAACACCAATGGTATCTAGTGTCAATCGAGGTTTAAGCAGCCACTGTCGTTTTTGAGGCCACCATAACCCATGATCGGACCAGTCGGCTGCTATATCTGTAAAAATGTAGACAGACGATATGAAACAAAGAGCACATAGTTAACGTAAATAGTTCTCCTTTTTCGCACGTTCAAATGGCCGTAACATGATCGTAATATTTACACATGTCTACCTCAAACCAAATAGCTTTGGATGCTCATTTGCTTTCAAATTCCAATACATAACAAGAACTATTGCCTCAAATGTAACCGTCAACAACATCTCAAAAAACAATTGCAAGTCACGAGACAATTTTATTTCGTTATTGCTCAACAGAAATACATCTTCCACACGACATAATCACCACACCCGATCAAAAGGTTATGCTGTGGAATCAGAGGCGCGCCGTTATGACACTTACCTAGCCCTTCAACGAGGTCCAGCATTAATTTGCCAACATGAGTTTCTCCATTCACTTCAACCGACTTTTCGGTGCTTAAATTTGTTATGAAAACCGACAAATTCCATTTCGACTTCTTGCCAAGGTTGCTCATGGCTTAATGTGAAATATTTTAGCATGTAAGGCGGAGGATTCAGCTGTCAGTTTGTCCAAGTGGTCACAATGAACTTTGTCGTAAATCGAACGAAAGATCAGTTGTGACAGGAATTTATCAGTCGATAGAGAATACCGTTCAGTGCTCACAAACCAAAATAACAGATGATGATGACTTCCGGTCCTTACCGAGTCTTTTATGCCATTCTGCAGCGACGACTCAAGTATGACAATATATCATTCGAAGACAGAAGGAAAGCAAATTACTAAATTAATCCACACCGCTCTCATTCGTGACCTAACGCCACCGCGATTGACTCTTGATCGGCATGATTACAACACGTGACTTCAAATACCCCTTGAATATATTTTCGGGATTATTCGGAAATCTTCGTTGTGGTAGCAAACATCCGATCACCTCCACCGATGTTTCACGTTTATATTAGCGTTTTGTCGAATTTTTGACCACACCAACATTCTGACAATTCCAACTCCCATGATAGGGAGCAGGATATAAATGCTGATCATATCACCGGATGCAACGCCTTGAAATTCTAAGCGCGAAGATGCAGGGATGTTGTTCCTTTACAACCTCTTTGCGTAAGTGCTTTTCAAACCGCAAGTTGAAGGAAAGACTAACAAACATTGTTCGGAGGTGACCCAGAACGTGGGTGAGTCGACGGAGGCGAAATGGACGGAACTTGAAGATGTATTTGGCAAATATTTACTGATACGCGTGACCTGCCTCTCAGGAAGTGAAATAGCCGAAAGCAATGCGCGCTGAAATGCCCTTCACGATTCAATACAACTTCCCCCCCCCCCCTCCACCCAACCACTCATCACGCTCTTTGGTACGCCAGCCACATAGGCGACGAAAACAAATGAGAACTTGGATTTGTTGTTCTCGAACCAGAATCTAGAGGAAAAGCCTATTATAATTGGGAGGGTCTCTAAAAATATAATCTTCAGGTATTTATCTTAAATCTTGAGTTTCATTTGAGTGACCCGTTTTGAATCGGTGATTCAGTTCCTCCTCACTGCACTCCATGAAAAAAAAAAAAAAAAGCAGTAAAAAAACGAATTACTTATAGGTACGTTGTATGTCTATTTATTTTTTTCGTCTTTTCCCTCGGTCAAATCGTACAGATTCTGTTTAACTTTCGGGAGGAAGCGTACCAGCGAGAAGTTCGAGGTCCTCGCAAATTCCTCGTGTCAGTTGAGGAAGTTGATATCAGTGGATATAAGAACGGATTACCAAAAATACTGGCGAAAGGAAATTGAAAGTAAAGTATAAATACGTACTAGATATAGAGATCCGCTGTGTTTCAAAAGACTGCAAGATACATTTCAGCTTAGATGTGAGAAATTGTGCTCACTTGAGATATTAAGGGAAGATTTCTGATTTAAAGAACTAAGTCTCTGTTGTTTTCCATTTTAAGAACTTAAGCCTTTATCTCCAAAGTTAATCTTCGCCATCTTTAGCCGTACCCAGTCCTCCGTTAATTTATCGTCACCTCTTTGGTGTTTTCCACATACGCCAATCATTCCAAATTTCATTCTACAAAAGGCAATTCTCTAAAACGCCAAAATGAAACCCAACATTCAAAGTAAAAACTCCATACTGCCTGCCATACATTTCTTACAATTTTGGTCATGAGAGTTTGGTGCTAAATCAAACTTTATCCCAATGCTTTTATATTTTTACTTCTCCTCTCCTTCGGGCTTAAAATGTATCGACACTGTAGGGGGAAATCATTTTTGTTCTCTCCGGGATTGATATTTCAGGGGTAAGGTTTTCGTGACGAAGTACATACTTTAACTTTGAGGCTTAACTTTGATACTTAAAATAAATAATATGATAGGCGTTGGTTTAACCATTTATGGAGTGTGCGCTCACCGTTCTTCTAGGGATTTAAAAATGTAAATCTTAAGACGTTTTACAGATTTTTTTAATGACACTTGGGATCTGCTTACCCTTTTGCAGGTTGATATTTATTTTCGTTTCAGCTATGAGACCCTTAGGGGGGATGCTGGTTGGGACCATTGGTAAGTCTCCGCTATAGGACCCTTAGGGGGCTCCTTGATGAGACCAATGGCATGTCTTCGCTAAGGGACCCTTAGGGGGCTCCCGGATAGGACCATTGCTTTACAATCATAGGGAGGTTGAAAAAGAGACAAGCGTTGAGAAGTCTTAAGTCTTAACCATCGTTTTATTCGAGGGGTTGGGGGTTGGGGTAGGTAGTGTTTCAGGGTAAAGACAAGACCTTGGAAACGAATTGACGTAACGGCAGTCAAAAATCAACAGACACATAGTAAGTTTATATAAATTTATATTCATCACTGCAGTTTAATACAGTTAGGTAATCAAAATACTGACAGCTGCCTACACACACTACTCGATAGAAGAGAAGAACAATTGATACCTATTCTACATTTATCTTGCGTGGCATTTCCTTATGAATTGGGCCAGAAATTAAAATGAATTCTTTAGTTTCTAGTAATAAGCTGATGGGTGATAAACCACTCGACAAAAAATAGCTGAATGTAGAAATGTAGAATACCATAAAACGGGACTTCGACCCCTGCTACCGATATTCATCGCCAGAAAAAGCTTTTCATTCAACGCAATTCAGTCTGAAGTCCGAAAAATCCAAAACTGAAAGGAAAAACAAGCAGCAGACCGAAGCAGCCAATTGTACCTTACTTTAACATGCTCTAGTTCACCAAAATATATATTTCGATCTACATTTGAAGTGTTCTTCAACGTTCAAAATTCGTCAAAGTTTTCTGTCCAAAATATGAGCGAAGGTTCCATACAAAGTATTACGAACTGCCTTTAGTGTATTTAATTGTTAAGTTTACGGTTACGGCAAACGGCAAACGGCAAAACTTAACTCTCGTTTTACACAGAATTCGATTACTTCTTAAATCAAGCATGTAGTTTAAAAAATCTCTTATTCATAGTTTATGGAAGTATTGTTACTTCTGAATAAAAACGGCTGCAAGGAGACAGCAAGAAAATTGAGTTTTGACGTTTGCCCTCAATGTCATTCTTATCCTTTCCAACCTCTTTTCTCTACACAGAGTATAGAAGACACAAGCATACTGTCTGGAAACTACAAACAAACTGAAAGGCTACAGTCACCCCAGACTGGCCCCAGTAACACCACCCTCACATTACAATACCATAAAAGTGTTTACAAATCACTTTCGCCATAGAGTGCTGTGGAGAAGGACATGTAGTCCAAAGCACCTGGCACAGCGTCAGGTCCCTCATAAGGAGCCATTCGAGCAATACAATACTCAGCTTGATCCGGTGGCAATTCGCGTCTCAGTTCTTCTGTAGTGATAAACGGCTGTAACAGAACAAAAAATATATGTATTAACATTTTCACGAACGCGAGCAGAAACAGGAACTGATTGTTCACTTTTAGTCATTAGCCTTTACACCCTATCATCAGTATGCATTTGTTTAACAATCAAGAGCTTTTTTAGTGGGTTATCATTTCCTATATTCTCGTCACCTTAATATTTAAGTCAGAGGTGATATTGTGAGGAGAAATTAGACTCTAGTCACAGACTCTAAATTAGACTCTAGGATTGAAGGGTTAAAATTTTTCCGCGACAAATAAAGTAAAATACGAACAAGAAGCTGTTCAACCACCGACGACATAAACCAAGCAGAAAATGAGACAAGGGACGTAAATGTAAAATAATATCATGAGAGATAGAGAGTCACCTTGTCCCCAGCAAGGATTCTGAATGACTCCATGACTTGTTCAGCGGTATCCGTATCAGCTACTTCACGCGTCATGAAGTCAAGGAATGCTTGGAAAGTCACGAAACCTGTGTTGTTTGGATCTACAATTGTCATGAGTCGATTGAACTCCACGTCACCCTGTGGGATTTAATAAATTAATAATATAAACATAATATATAAGATATAATAGAATATCAATTATTCAAATAATACGCACTCCATGTTTTTTTTTCCTGTTCACAACCATGAGCAAAATGTATCGCATTAATTCTAGTGTTAACTGGTCCTTGTAGCTCTGTGGCTCTCACTTGCGTTCACATTGCTCTGATACGCTCTGTGCGCTTCGTTTTGCATTGGTTTTGCTAAGCTGCGCCCTAAAAGCTAAGATTTTACCTCGCCTTGAAAAGCTGTTCGCATCTCGGATCAGATAAAGTCCGCGAGGTAATACCCACCATTCAAGTGGTGTTTTGAGCGTTAAAATCAGAGCTGTGCTGTAAGTGAAAAGCGTGTGTGTGTGTCAAGCACGTTCACAAACCTTATCTCCTTCAGGAAGCGAGTGTCCTAAACTGACCAAGCACTGTCTAAATTCATGAGGCTCAAGTCGCGAATTTTCATCCTAAAAAAAACAAACAAACAAACAGAAAACAAAACAAAAGTTAACGCGATAAAAATACGACGAAATAATATTTAGAATGTAACCTTTGATTTCATAATATACCACCGACAACTTTCATTACATTCGCCTACTATTTCTTTACTATTTCAGTTGTGCAAAAATTTCTTGGACTAATGTGCATGTAAATATCCATGAAACGTGATGTCACATCACGGTGTTGGTTTACATAGCGCGCACACACTAGACTAACTACAAACGCATACCAAAGGGATAGTGCAATAAGCTATGATCCTATCTCTCCAGTATCAAAGTATGGCAAACCTTATCGAAAAAGTTGAATGAATTTCTGAATTCTTTCATCTGTTCTTCTGAGAGACCTTTGGAATCCCTTGTTAGAATCTGCGAATACAAAAACACTTTGCCTAAACAAAGTTTTGGAAACACACTCTTTTTAATAGAAATGGCAGAGAAAAGGAAGCAGATTTTCCCTTTGCTGTCCTCAATTGTTACCTTAACCAAAACTAAGTCAAACAAAGCTATCAAAAGTCAATCAGGAGGCGAAACGAACTGCAAAAGACATTGTCAATCGATTTATCCACGATGTCAGCTTCACAATATTTTCAATTATTCATCCAATGAACGTTTAACTGAATTCCAACCTGATTTTCAACTTCATTGATGTTTCTAGCGATGGCGGTTAGCAGCTGCTCCCAGTTAACCCGAAGGGCCTGCATAAAAAGATAGAAATTCATAGTTATTTATTCATTCAAGCTTTAACCAATCATGGTTTATGGCAGTCACTTGAAATGCGCTAGTCCATCACTTGACATTACTGGTAGACATAGCTTGGTTATAGCAACAGAGACCCTATTGGTTCTCTAGTTATAATTACTGCTAGAAAGAAATTCATCGATCATGCTTACTTCCATAGTGTACTCTGTATGGGGGTTCTCAAAGATCAAAGCTTCTTGAACATCCTGTAAATATAAGAACGTTTTCAAAAATTTAATAGTTTTCAAGGCTTAAGACGGAAAGGCGAAATCTTACCCTTTTGAAAAGAGAACGCCGTTTTTGTAAATAAGAGTGTTAACCCCTCCTTTATCTAAAGTAATACAAAGAGGCATTCACTTCCTCAATCACATGTTCCTTTCCGGCAAATTAATGTATCTTTTGCCTTTTTTTTAATCGAGCAAATATTTTTCTGCTTTGAGTTGAAGAGTGGTTTGCAAGTCACAGAACATGGTTCCAAACAAGTGGGCTCGAGCAACGTGAACCGAAAAGAATTCTACAAGCAGTCTAGCACTGATGATATTAGTGCCAGACCCCAGCAAACCTCTCCTCGACTCGTCTCAAATCTTCCCGCGGGAGGAGAGACGAGCGTTCTGTAAGGTCTTAGGTAAAATCTTTTTTTTTTCTTTTTTAATTTACTCATGCTGTTGTGTTTCATGCTGTTGTGTTCTTACCTGGTTAACCAATTCTAACTCATCCATTTGAGGCTTGTGGCTGGTAACATCTCTTTCGAGTGCTTGTATAGCTTGCAGTTGTTCCTGTTATTGGTTATGATAACAATACCATGAGCTTTTGTATTCATTACTACCCACATTAATGGAATGGAAAGTGGATGCCAGGGGGGTGTCCTTTGGCTCCCACTGTGTTCTGCCAGCCCCCTGTTAGAATACCGCCCCCACTCTTAGGGCTGCGGAGGAACAGCCGCTAAAAAAACAACGCGAGAACTTTAAGATACTACGTGAGGGTGCGTTTTTGACAATGACCAACGACCATTAGAGCCCTATAAGCTCCCACTGGATGACTATGCTCCATTGTCATTTTGCCAAATGTTATGAACTTCATTATTATGATCGCTTCAGAATACAAAGCCTACTACTGCCATGGCGATGCAACAACATACCTCCAAAGGTCCATTGGATGTCAAAGTAATCGACCGTAACTCCTCCTCGTTCCGTTTGATCCATGGTCCGATTTGATTAGCCTTTTGTGCAAACTCCAACCGAAGTCTCTCGTTTCCTTTCGTCTGTTAAGGAATATATCTTTCCGAAGTAAATTGTTATTTGCGATTATAAGAAACGGCTTCTGCTCGAGCTCCCCTCCGTAACACTTTCCTTACCGCGAAATTTTCACTTCAAAAATTTAGCACTTTGAGTAAAACAGTTTCAAAGACAAGAAGTTCGGAAAATATCGTCCATTTAAAGAAAAAAAATGGAAAAGTCATTTCTGAAATTTAGTGAAAGATACGTTCTTGTCTTTCCTTCTCATTTTCAAGCAGCTCGTCTCTCTTTGGTACCAGAGTTTTGACCTCACTCCATGCAAGCATGATTTCCTTTCAAAGAGAAAAACAAAGATAATTGATTTTTACAGCATTCCTAAACTTGTTCAGAGGCATACTCAAGGCAATACCGTTATTATTCGATTAAGCGCCGCGGCGTTCATTATATTTTTTGTGATTCGAGGGCGGCGTTTATTCGAGGGCAGCATTTGTTCAAAGTCCAAACAATAGTATGGTAACTGACCATTTTGATTGTAAAGAGCAGAAACATGTTTTAGTGCTTGTTTAAAAAGTCATTTTTTATCTTGCTCTTAATTTCACAATTTGCATGTTAGTACTACTGCAATACATAAAGTGAATAAAGATCTTGTGGCGGATATGCTTTCTGGACATCAGAACTGGTACATTCAAAAGGATCTGTGTCTGGTCCACTAAAAATTTCCAACTGCGATCGAAGCAATGATCGCTGTGTGCTTTTTGAGTCTATCATTCGAATAAAAGCCGCATGATGATGCGACGTTTATTCGAGGACGGCTTTAATGAATATTTTTGCTCTAAAATGCGGCGTTTATTCGAGAGCAGCGTTTAATTGAATAAAAATGGTCAGGCCCTCTCAAGATACAAGTGCCGATTAATTTGCTGGGGAAAAAGATGATGAAAAGGTCAACGGTAAGTGAAAGCTACTGAATACACACCAGGGTGATATTGTTATTTTACTAATAGTACTTGGTCTGTGACACTCCAAAATTACATTACCGACGCAAAACCGAATTGTTACCTGTTTAGTAAGGCTGGTGTAGGGGTTTTCCTGATCAGTCAGTCTCTCAATGTCTTCACCTAACTTCATAATGGAGTTATACTCATCTGACGCAGCTGGCATGTTGTCCTTGAAGTACTTGTGGGCATCTTGCAATTCCTATCAGAAACCAAAATGCAGTTGTCTGTTTATCCTAAGATCTTGATAACAATTTTCCACACTGTCTCTCTTACACTTCTTATAATTTAAGCTCAGAGAATTTAGAGTTTAATCCCACAACATCTCCTGGTTAAGATTTTCACCTTTCCTCACATCATCTTTCTACTTGAAAACATATTGATATTGAAAGGAGAAACTTCTTATTGGCCACCGGTTTTTAAACAGCACCTGGTCTCCAACCTTTAAGTTAGAATTAAGATTTATCTTACCACAACTTCCTCCACTGTATGCACACTGAACATGTCCATTAAATCTTCTCGTGCACTTTCAAGCCAGTTGTTGAATGGCTTAAAAAAAAAAACCGAAAAAAAGAGATGCATTTGTGAGATAAAATCAGACCTACAGAAAACTATACAACTTCTGGCTAAGATTAGTAAACAAACTTGTAAGGTTAGGAAATAAAACTGCCAGTATCAACTGCGCCACTAAGAAAACTGTAGGATCAGTGTTGTATATCAACCTATACACTCTATCATAAAAGTATCCATACTCTCAATACTCTTCTCTATACATTTAATTTGGTACTGAAAAGGAGAATTTGTGTAAAAATCAAAGATTCCTAGGTTGGTGATCATTTCGTCTATTCTCATGATAGTAATGAATGATTCAACAGTATCACTGTAAAGAGAAATTAAATACTGGTCATTTTCAAAATTTAAAGGGGTTAATTCACAAATTATGTTGCTGTTTGCATGCAGCTGGTAAACAGCATTAGCAAACAACCATTTTGTCTGGCTATAGTTTCGGAAAACTAAATCAGCACATCTCTTCAGTTGAGCCAACCCCATTGTAGCATAAATTTGAAAAAAGTGCACAGGGGCTAATTTAGAGTATACAATTTTTATTTCATGATAAAAGCAGCTAATATCTGATAAATAGTTAAGCTGGCAATAAAGTAATGTCTCTTACCGCAGCTTTTTTAGCAAACTCTAACTGCAAATTGTCCAGTTGTACCAGGTCTCTTTCACGGTCCTAGAGAACAAAGGTAAAAAAGTTGATTCAAACCCTTTCAATAACCTGCATAAAGAACTTTAATTAGTTTATTAATGGAAAAATAAATTTATGTTGAGGGCAAACTGTCATTCAATCAATGATCACATTGTTACCTCTAAATAATTTTTGTCAAGGTAAATTCCCTTTTAAATCATTTTCTTTACCTGCAGTGAGTTTGTTGGAAAGTTGATCAACACTAACAGCCTTTTTAACATACCTCGAGTTTTTTCCGTCGATCTTCTGTTAGCTGTCCAAGGTCTTTCCACTCGTCACAGATTTGCTACAATTAGAAGTGAAACAAAGATCCAATTCTTAAATCAAGGCATATGTAAAATGTTTGCACACACTCTTACTTTTAATCAGTGACCAAAGCAGTGGGAATGGAGGAATTTTCAAATCTAAGGTGCAGGAGTATTCAAAACATAAACCTCTCAATTTCAAGGTTGTATGCCTGCCAAAGAGTTACTGGGAACTCCATGGTGAGCCTGGCTATTACTTCATTGCAACCTGTGTCACTGTATTTTGAGAGTGGCTATTTAGTAATTTCATATAAATGACAAAGAAACCCCAAAGCAAGTGTTGAAAACTGTTTTATAATACTAGAACATACCTGGCACCTTTCATTAACAGAGGCTACTCCACTGTATCCAAGTGCACTGAAAACAATCAAACACTAATTTTTTATCACAGTTACACCAAGTACTTGTCTTTGGTAGCTAATAAATTAGCAAATGAGCTAAGTCCAGGGATGGTGTTTTAAAGCACTCAATTAATTTTTTTATGGGAGATAAAAATTTTAATATGATGCAAAGCATCCTATTTTGAAGCCTATATTGATACAATTTTACCCTGACACAAGTCTAGGGGTCAAAGATTATCCTAAAATCAATTTAATTTGTTTTTTCACAAGATGATGATCCATAAAAATTTATTTGTCCAGAATAACATTTAAAACTTAAAACTTACTTAAGCTCCTGAGCAATTGCAACTATTTGCTCCACCCGGTCTTGATGGGCTGCTAGATCACTCTCAAATGCCTCATGCTTTTTCTTCAAAGCCTGAAAAATATCGATGCATAAAGGTAAGCACACTTAATTTTTACAATTCCCTGCCTTCTTCAAAGAAATAAAGAAATAATGCCAACAGTGATAACAGTAATGATAATGATAATGATAATGACAGCAATGGAGATAATGAGAGTGATAATGACATTCTACGACCTGACCTTAAGTACTGTTTGAAACAAATTAAAATTTATTTACCAAAATGTCAGCTAGTGAAGCATTTTCAAAATCATCTTTCTTCAACATGTCAGTTTTTCCACTGGTCCAAGCTTCGTGAATATTGCATTTGTGTTTGAACTTTTGTGCCAAGTGGTCAAGTCGTTCCATCCTTTTCAGAACAAAATTTATCAAATTGTTATCATTTCAATATACCATATTTACCCATGTATAATACACACTTTTTTCTATAAAAATAACCATCAAAATTGTGGTGCGTATTATACACAGTTTCTATTGTTTTTCAAGCACATCCTAATTTGCATACGTTAAAAACACAACAAAAAAAGTAACAAAAGCCTAATAATAATTGGTCTTTATTAGCTTGAGTTAAATAATCTACCCATGAAACATTTTCAATTTTGATCCACCACCACAACTAAGAAAGTAACAAAAGCCTCGTAGTAATTGGTCTTTATTAGCTTGAGTCAAATAATCTACCAATGAAATATTTTCAATTTTGATCCATGAATAAATTTAGTAGAGTATTTAAGAAACAGCTGAAGAGACAAACATCACAATCGTACCGTATTACTGTAATCACAAGTGATCAGAAATTCAAAGTGGCAACGAAACTTACCACTGTGAAACGTCAGTTGTAGGAAGAATTAATGTGTTTTTCGCTGTGAAAACTTTTTTTAATGAAAAATTTGGTCAAAAATCAGGGTGCATATTATACATGGGCACATATTATATATGATTAAATATGGTAATTTGAAATTTCTACCTTGCATATAAAAGGAAATGGCTGAAAATATTACCAGTACATTGCATTAAATCAGGATTAAAGCAGCCAATCACCCATACATCAGGAGTTATTTTCTTCTTTCAGAGCTTTCACTTGCTACCTTGCCATTTCTTTAGTTTTTATGAGCTAGGTGTTAAAAAAGTCTGTGCACAAAACTTTTACCTTCTCATTTCCTTCAACAACCAATCTTCAAAATCTTTCTCTGCACCTTCTAAGTCTCCCCATGCACGATTGATGTCCTGTAGGTACATATTAGGAATTTAATGATCATTTTGTTTCCTGCAAAATCCCTGTGTGTACTATAGTTAGGTAATAATTAGTAGATGTCTTATTATTATTGGCTTGTTCTTGACTGTTATTAGCTCACTAAAATTTGGGTAAACATGTAAATATTTGGAAGTAATGGTCAGAGGCTACTCCAACGATTCCTAGAGAATGGTGATATTTTCTTGGCTCACAAAGTTAGAATGCACATCATCTGATAAAGTTGCACATAAGTTAGTCTTTGAGTTGTATCTATTTTTAACCCTATACCTCTTAACATCAGAATGTCTATTCTCAATACTCTTCTCTATACCTTTCTCTTGGTACTGACAAGGAGAATCTGTTTAAAAATCACTTTTAGTTGGTGATCATTCTCTTCAATCTCATAACCTTAATGTTTGATTCACCAGTGAGTGAGCTGGTCATTATGACTTACACTGATCATTTTCCCTTCTGTTGGGAGGTATGCGGGTCGATTTCCAAGGCGAAGTTTGGTCTGCAATGTGTTGAAATTTGTCTCCAGCATGCCTTTTTCTTCTACTCTGGGAGGCTTTTCACTTCTTCGGTACACACGAAGAGCATCAAGCTTTTTCTGGAAATAGAATTCAAATCTGATTATTAAAACTGTTAAATTTAACCACAGAGAAATTTCCATAAGATTAATTATTCCTGTTCCAACATGTCATTATTTTCAAAATATTAGGTTAATAGAGGGAAAAAATTGAAACCTCTCCTAAATACCTGCATATCACCCAGTGTCCCATCACTTGATCTGTCCTTCAGCCATGGTAGGGTTTTATTGATCCAGTCAAGAAGCTAAAAATGAGAAATAAGACGAGGAACATTCACAGTTGAAGTACACATGGCTGCTCAAAACACTCCTTTAATTAAAGAAATCACAGACCACAATGCATGATTTTACAAGAAAAACCACTCCCTTCAAGAGGCATCTTACCTCATTTTCAAGATTTATAAATTCTGACTGTGAAATACAAGTTAAACCAAAACACATGTTGGCAAGTAAACAAATCTGGGATACATACATCACTTGCAACTTTTTCATAGTCCTCCATCATCTTCTCGTTATCTCTGTTTATATTGAGAACCTTACCAATACGCTTAGCTGCTGTGTCAGCCTGTGTATCACAAGGAAAAAATACATGGCACTGAGTGACAATTATAAATACCATCAAAATGAATTGTTGTTAATCCTCAACAACAGAGTGCATATTCTCCGTCCTGTTCTTTATACATTTCCCATGGTACTTTAGCTTCTTCAGTAGATAACAATTCCCTTTGTTCTCAAAACCTTAATGCTACATTCAGTAGTGTTTATGTAAAGAGAAATTAGATACTTGTTCCTTTTAGGGGTGAGGGGATCTAAGTACCTATGACAAAATGTTTTGGGGGTTTTTTGGTTGGTAGCTGCATTTAAAATTTGAAATAATTGGCCTTAATGCCTAGCAAGTTCTCCTTGACCATTTCTTTGCACATTGAAAGTACCATTTGGCAGCCAAAAAGTGTCTCATTTAGCATGTGGTCAAAATGATCATGTTACATAGCTGTGAAGTACGAAACTGTAAAGACACAAAAAACCAGTTTTGAAGTTTATTCATTTGTTTCGCCAGAGGTTTTGCATTGTTCAGGCAACAGAATATCGGTCAGCATATTGTTAAACTTACTATACTGGTAAGTTTAACAAAAAAATTCCTTTACCACAGTGGAATGATACAAAATTGGAACTGACTAATCTGGAGAGAAATTTCTCATCAATGATTAACTCCTCTTCATGAATGAACCTGTCTGGTCTGCTACTGCTGAGTAATGATTAACACCCTCAGTCACACAGATACCTTTTGAGAGCTGGTAAAGGCATGGTAATAGGATGAGACATAAGTCATCACAGCTCTTTCATCAGGCTTTACAGTGTTCACCATGTCTATCAACAAGAAAGAACAGTAGAAAAATAAATGGTTTTTCATTATTTGCTCTTTGGTATCACCACGGATACTGACGAGAACATATCATCCTTGGCAGTGTCATAGCCTAACCTACCTTCAGCGTCAAGCATTTTGGGAATGTCCAGATGTTTCTCAGCAACATCAAAGGCATAATTCAAGTTTTCCAAAGGCCTCTCCTGATCATAAAAATGTAGAAAGAGTCATGTGTCACAACAGGACCAGACAAGCAGGTAAGCTCCTAACTGTACCTAGAGTGAATCAAATCACTTCTTTCTAAAGAGTGTTCTTTTTAGCATAAGAAAACAAGAAAAAGAGTTACTGTGAGAGTGAATTGGATTCAGAGAGCTGAATTTTCAAGATTAACCCTTCTTTCATCCAAACAGCTTTTATAAAGCAAACTTTCTCGAACTTTATCCACCAAAATGAAACAGAATGATACAACTTTCAATTCAGTGACTAGAGCAGATCTGTAAAAGCATCTCTTTATAATTTCAGTTTAGATGTGGGAAAGTGAAAATTGTGTATTTTGAGAACCCATTCTTTAGATAAAATTGCTTCTGGTCAAGATGGGAAAAAATATCTAGAAAACTGACACATCATTATTGACTGGTTTGTTAAAATTTCATGCAAATAAGAAAGATATAGCACACAATGAATTTAAATAAAATGATAGACAGGTGCTACAAGAATAAAGTTTTGATCAGCATATTTGCCAAAAGGGAGAAAATTTTAAAATAGTCTTTGAGTTTGGTATAAATTTATTACAACAAATATTTCAAGGCACCAGGGCAGCTTTCCTAATTACAAGAGGTACTAACAATATATCATTCAAAGCTTGAGGTATTTAATTTTTTTTTGTTGAGCATCATAAGCCTCCAGAGAATTGTTAATTTTCAAAGTTTCAATCATACACAGGCATGAAACAATTCGATCTAAATAGAATATCATTGCATAAAATATTGCTCTTTGGTGCATGAATGATCAAACCAAATTCAAAAGATACTCCACTAAAATTTCCAGAATGTGGTAAGACATATTTATAAACTAGTTACATAGCCACCTGTGAAGTTCAATTATGTTTTTTTAAATGGCAATTAGACTTTCAGGTTTTAAAAATAACTCTGAGCTATTGAACCATATAAATATGGAAAACTGGTACATATCATTTGACAATAGTGACGATCTTTTCCTTTAATGGCAATATGTGTTGGACAGGAAACAGAGGTAGTTACGCATGCATGCATAAAGTAGCAACATCAACTAAACCTGACTGAGGTTTAAAAAAATTTCACTCGTATTGGCACTCGATAAAAATCAAAATCGTTTGTTAGTTCTCTTGTACAAAGCTGAGATCACGAAAGTGCACTGGATCACGCATGACATTCAAATGACATTCAATTGATCCAATATACGACACACCCTGCGGTTTTCGCGTAGCATCGACTTTTTGCTAAGTACAAAGCACCTAACGGAGTGTCCGGTTAGTGACAACATCTTACCTTGCTCAGGGAGTTATAATCGATAAGGTCCGGCCGATGACGATGAATAAGAGCACAAAAAGCCAAGCCATCTTTAAAACTACAAGAAAATCCATAGTGTTCGCGTTAGTTAAGTTATTGTCGGAACAATCGCTCACCGCAAGAATCAGATAACATATGCACACACACATATAGATAAACACGAATACCACATGCATACAATTGCAGCTATCGCTACGAATCAATACGAATAATCTACCTTGTGTGAAAGTTTTGCACGTTGACATTTTTATATGGAGCAGTTTTACGCTGACACCAAAGCAGCAGGCCATCCTTTGCAGACAATTCTAACGACAAATGAGACGGAAAGACGACAATTACGTTAAAAACTCTTGCAAACTAGGAAGTTATCAACAGTAGATATTTGCCAAGCTTTACCTTCTACTGCTATATCTTGGATCGCAAACCGAAGAATTATCGTCCAGATCATTCCTAAAATCATCTTTAAGTTACCATCCACAATTTCTGAAAAAAACATAGTATATAGGTGAACGAGTCCATGCTTGTTTCCTTAGAGAACAACACCCCCAATAATACTGCCAACCTCTAACATACCTTCAGCTCCAATCGACACTAGTTTCACTCCTTTGCTGGCCACAAAGTCTAGGGCTTTATTGACATTGGAAATTTTATGAAATCGCAGCCGTCCTTTCTCGGGTTTAGGAAGTCTTTCGCCTGATATTACTTCTAGCAAAGCCATCAGTTTCAAGCCATCGCTAAAGTCTTGGTCAATTTCGTCAATTTGGACGTTAATTTTTCGAAGATGAGAATTGCACCAGGCTGTAAACGTCTGCGTACAAAATAAAAGAAATAAATGGATCTTGGGATATATAAGATGTTAAAAATTAGAATAGTTTCCGTAAGGATGGGAACAAGTAAATCATGCACTCGCTGTTGCTTTGTCACGGTACTGCAGCTTATAGCTATTAACGTACCTTTTTTTGTTGTCTTTCCCAGGCAGGATCAAGCAACCCTCTATCTTCCTCATTGTCGTAGTAGTAGCCATAAATTTCTGGTTCATCAGACGCCATCGCGAACCAACAAAGTTGCTACTTGAATGATAATGTTTCACTCGTAATTCGAAGCTCTAAGTTTGGTTCGATTTCTTATCGAATAACGACCAAAGCGTTCATTCCCAGCTCTAAGTCGATCGCTCACGGTCAGCCTCGTAATGAAGTATACGTAAAGATTGGCGCCAAACACCAGCAAGGAAGAAATCCAACATGGTGACTGATGTGGAAATCGAGCGAGAATTTGAGGAGTTTTCTGTCTCCATAGATGATCTCTCTGTACTAGATAAATGTAGGTAGTTAGTATAAAATAATGATACCCTTTTCCATCCATGAGGTGGAACTCTTACCAATAGTTAATCAGAAATGAAATCTTCTGATATATTGTTTTTTTTTGCGCACATTAGTGAAGGAACTTTGCGTCTTGTACCATTTGAGTGCCTCCGAGTTAGTTGAGGAATGGATCGCCTATGTGACATCTATTTCATCTACTCATGAACCTGATCTTTCAACTTTGGAAAATTTTGAAAGAAAGGTAAAGACTCATTTAGTTTGTAACTTTGGTTGTTGGGAAAACATTAGTTGTAGCCAGGTTATAGGTACAATATTTTTTCGTCGTTCGTAGGCAAAATTTTTTCCAAGATTGAAAAATATTGTAATCTGAAGAATTTTAACAGCGTAAATTTGCTTCAAATTTCAGGAAAAATAATATGATTCTTTAGTAAAGATAAATGTTAGATGTTAGCACTCTGTATTCAGTTTCAACTGTTTGCACAGTTTGGAATTAACCCTTCAAACTTTAAGAGTGACCAGAATCTAATTTCTCCTCACAGTAACACTGCTGAATCATTCAGGGAGATCATAAAAATAAAGAAATGATTGCCAAGCGTAGAAGCTTTGATTGTTTTAGGAATTCTCCTTGTCAGAACCTAAAGAAATGACTATAGAGAAAAGTTTGGAGAATATAGATACTGATGTTAGGGCATAAAGGGTTAATTGACATTCTCTAAGCTGGTGACCAGTCTCAGATGTGTTAGACATATATGTTGATTGGAGAAATGGGGTAAGGAATTCCAAGCACAGTTTCCCTGGAATCAATCAAATTCAAGGTCAGTTGTTGACAAAGCTACTGTATACATGAAGAATTTTGGGCCTGCAAAGTCTTTAATTCTTTAGTATGTAAGGTTCAGTTTCTAAGAATCCCTTTCATTAAACAATATTTGCTAGTTTTCTGTTTTTTTCATCGAAATAATTCCTAATGTTTTCTTGTGTCTGTATTTTCAATTGCAGTATAAAGCCAAGAAACCACAGAGGCAGTTGAACATTAAAGTGGAAGAGACCAAGCCTGCACTGTATAACAAGGATAACATAGATGACCTGTATCTTTTAATTTGCCACAATATTGTGATCATTATTGAGATTGCTTTTATTACAACCTGATAATTCTCTAGTGACAAATCACCTTAGATACTATTGGTCTGTCAGTTTTCACCACCCTATTTTGCCATAAGAAAGTCTGTTGTCAAAACTTTATTCAGAAGGGCTGACTGTCTACCATCTTCAGTCAATTCGAAGGCTGAGGAGAGGAACTATGTTTCTAATGTCTTACAGGCAAATGCTATACAAAAACTTTTCTCCATAACTGCTGAGAACCAGTTCCAACTAGTAGCACTCCTGATGAAAGAGAACCAGCTACTGGTTTTGCTGTTATTCCTTACATTCAGGGTGTTACGGAACCCATCAAGAGAATTTTGAACAGCCACAACTTTAAAGTTGTTCAAAAACCTTTTCAGACTTTGGGGCATATTTTTGCCAAACCTAAGGATCCTGTCATGAAAGAACAACAAACCAATGCCTTTTATTCTATTCTTTGCAATGACTGACAACAAATTGAAAAGTGGTTTTCTTTTGCAAAAAAGAAGATTCAGCTTTGTCGGAGCACACATGCCTAACTAACCATACAATTGGGTGGGATAAGTCTAAAATTATCACCACTAATCGGTGTTACCACCAGAACCTCTTGTTGCAGCATTTAGATCACCCTCTATGAAGGTACTAGACAGGAGTGTCAAAACGTTGGGTCTATAAATTGTAACTTCTTTGGTTACATTCATTAAATCTGTAAACCAGATTAGCATCAAACCATGTCTGGTTATCCACCTGGTTGCCATGTGACCTTTAATATATCTTACTGTCAGTCTTGTATACCAAGTGGTTTTAAAGCCCAGGTTTTGACAATATTCCTTTATTCATACAAAACAAACATTGCATCAGACCTTGACAAGTATACACAGTATAAATGCGGAGGGTGAAGATTTGTATGAATGCTACCAAACCCCTGGAAACAAGGTATTGGGCTCTGTTCTGTTTATCTCTGTGAATTAGACTAACTTGCATGGCTGCTCTTATTGAGTTGGTTTCAGCTCAGTTTTGATCATTTTGGTGTCATTTTGGAAAAAAAATTAAGTATTAAAGGATGTCTGTCTGTCACAGGTTACCTCCAGCATTGAGTGACATTTCTCTGATAGTTCTCAGTCACCCAATTATAATCAATCTACTTCTGTTTAACCACAACAAACACTTTTGGTTTAAATTGTCTGATTTCAGGGATCAATGAAAAGACCTCATACAACTCCTGAAGCAGCAATCAAAAAAAGACATGCATCTGTTGGTTGGAGTCCTGGGACAACTCCTTTATCACCAGCTAGTTTTTCTCCTGCCAGGTAATTGTGTGTAGGAGGTAGGAATAAAAGATATATCACTCATTTGGGTTAACCTCATTGTCATGTGTTCTTGGGGAACATAGAGACACCTTGACCAACTGGCAACTGACAGAAATCAATGGTAATCTCTGGCCAAGGCCTTATTTGCAAAGATACATGGAGAGGACTAAGTGACTAATTAACATGTGTCCACCAACCTATTTGTAACTTGATTGCCAATTAGCAGTGGGGCATCAACTGACACTTTGACCTTGCACAGAAGTATACTTACCTGTACTGACACATTAGTAAAAACTTGAATTTGCTTTAGGAGCCTGTTCAGGAAACTATTCTGATCAAAATTATGTTAATCATTTTTTGCATAATTATAATAAAATTACATAATTTGAACTTGATATTTGGAATTTAAATATATTTTTTCTTTTTAATATGACTGATTTTTTAAAAGTATCTTTTATAGCTTCAATATTTTTTAACTGATAGAGCATACAGAATAATTTCTCATGAAATAACTTGAGATAAACAAGCTGTGATGGATCAATTTCTTTTGCTTATTTACGTCGTCCTCATTTATGAAAAAAACAAATGTTTTATATTGTTTTATAGTGCTACACCCAGTGTTAAGTATGGCTCCCGTAGCAACTCAGGAGAAGTTGTGTGCTCCTTTAATCCCAGTGGAGATAATCCACAACGAATCTTTCAGCAGCATTTACCAGCATCACATCTTACAGTGCAGTGTGCAGATCAGAAAGAGGCTTTTGATGACTTCAAATACATGTTTCATAAACAGGCTGATAAGGCAGCTGGTATGTCTTTTTATGCTGACTTCTAATATTTCAGTAAGACTGGTAAGATAGATCTTGAGTAAGCTTTGGAAAATGTTAAAATAATTTAATTACAAATTTGTTGTTAGTTTCTTCTATTCTTTTGTTTTTCTCTCTTTTGCATCAGTAGTAAAATTAACCTGTATTTTCCTTTTAGTACTAAGTGACCTCATAGATGACATGGCAGAAAAATTACAGGAAAGTTTAGGCATTGAGGAATTCTCAAGTCTTAGTATTCCAACTCAGGTACTTCTTTAGAGATACAGAGTTACAACCTTTTAATACATGATAAAACTGGAAACAGCACACCATACATGGATTGTGGTTGAAAGATTGTTTTTTTTTCTCTTGTAATGGTATTGTTGAAGGTAATTTAAACAATTTATATAAGATATATGTATAAAAGTGGATTGTTTCTTAACAAATATATATCTACCCTTTTTTTTTTCAATTTAGGAAGAAGTTTCTGTCATTGGTCGTGTTTGCTGTGATTCCAATGGCAAATTGAATGCACAGTCTGTAATACTTGAGGGTTCTCAGGAAATTTCATCAGGACAACGAATTAAGTTGGACCTTTCTGAACTGCGGCAGTTTACAGTTTTTCCTGGCCAGGTAACTGTGTCTTTCATCTTATCTGTTCACCTTCATTATGAAATAAAC
Source organism: Pocillopora verrucosa (assembly GCF_036669915.1). Taxonomy (NCBI): domain Eukaryota; kingdom Metazoa; phylum Cnidaria; class Anthozoa; order Scleractinia; family Pocilloporidae; genus Pocillopora; species Pocillopora verrucosa. Next base: position 987,754 of record NC_089318.1, read on the forward strand.
AATAATTGAACAGTATTATTATTATTAATTTACTTTTCAGGTTATTGCCACTCAAGGATTAAACAGCACTGGGCAAAAATTAGTTGTCAATAAAATTTGTACAGTAAGTCAATGAAATTCATCCATTTAAAAGTTTCACATTGTTTTATAGTCATAATGATGGCCGATGATTAGGCTGCTGGGATGAAGACAAGTGAACCCTAAGAGTTATAGATTCAAGGGTCTAGAGGCATCTCTCAGCTGAGATCAAAGTTTCTGTAGCTTGACTGGAATTATGGTTGCTATGTCCTTGCTTATTTGTGGTCAATTGGAAGTTACTTGTTCTTCTTTTCCTAAAGATTCAACTCTATGGAAAAATTTAATTTGGTTCTTATCTGAAGGGTAGGAATTATAGAAATTAGTTCAAACATGAACTGAACAGTTTTAAACCAGTATTATTGTTTGACTTTGCTTTTAGGGAGTTCAGCTTCCTTTCCGCTCATCATCAGACAATGTGGAGCCAGATTCAGAAGACATGTCCTCAGGTAATTCTTGCTTTCAGCTACTGATCTATGTAAGTTTATATAATAAGCTCAGTTATGCACGCATTCTGATTGGTTCTCACTTATGATCTATAGGAGGACTGACGTATAGATGACGTCATCATTAAAACTTTTTAAAATTCTTTATTATATAAAACAAATAGATTCCAAGTTGCCGTGCTTCTGTTCAGTAATAGATCACAGAGGATGTCAAAATGTGGTAAGAACATCAGTGACACACTCGGCTGCGCCTCATATGCCACTTTTTTGTTCTTACCACATTTTGATGTCATCTGTGATCTATTACTGAACAGACACACAGCAACTTGGAATCTATTTGTTAAGTAGATGCAGGTTATAGGATTTACTCTGCTGCCCAAGAGTTTCTTTAACCCTTGAACTTCCAGAAGTGATCAACATGTAATCTCTTCCTGCAACATCTATACATTATCCAGAAAAAAAAGGTAGTGAGACTACTCTAACTTATCAAGCAGAGTTTTTTCTTCAATCTAACACCAAGTTCTCATAACTAATTGACAGGGATATGTGTAAAAGCTCAAGAGGAGAATTAACAATCAGATCTTGGGAAATTAAGGGGTTAAAACATGTTATAGAGAGCCTTACACTGTGTTTTTCTGACTACATCTACTTACAACAAATAGGCCACCATACAATGATTGTTGGTTTTTTTTTTTTTGCAGAACCTTTTTTGATGTTAGTAGCTGCTGGCCCCTTTACGACTTCAGACAGTCTACTTTATGAGCCCCTTGCTGATCTAATAAAAACAGTTCAAAATGACAAGCCAGATCTTCTTATTTTGGTAAACACAGATCATCAAATTGGTTCCCTTTTCAGAATGATCTTTGAACCACAGTTTTATGAATTACTTTTCTTAAGTAATTGCTCTTTCTACTTTCTTTTCTTCCTAGCTTGGACCATTTGTTGATAGCAAACACGAACAGATTATTGTAAGTAAACTGCAACACTTCTTGTTTATATTCTGTTCTAAACTTTTAGGGTAAATGCAGGTTGTTGTGATTAATAGTAATGTAAACTCATTTGAATTTGAAATTTGGTTTTAGTACTAAATACATGATAAGATTAGCTTCCAAATTCCCATATGGGTGGTATAACAACTGTTTAGCTCTTTCTAATGAAAGGGATTTCTGCAATTTGCAGAATGGTGATTTAGAGGAACCATTTGAAGAAATATTCGATCGCCAAGTGCAGCAGATAATCAAAGCTACTGAGAAGTAAGTAATCAATAAATTTTATAGTAAACCCTGTCTTGTTAACACTTTAATTTACTTTTCTTGATATTCTTGTGAAACTTATTACAATAAAGTTATTTTCAACAAAACTGTCACCAGATCAGCCTGATGAGAGTACTTGCTGGGTCAATAATTCTCCTGATAAGTTTTCAAATGAGTTTTAAAAACAATTCCTTAAACAATATGCTTTTTTTCCTTTTCAGGCTTTCCACTGTGGTTATCTTTGTACCATCATATCGAGACATTCATCACCATTTTGTTTATCCCCAACCACCCTTCAGTACTAAAATTGACATCTCAGAATCCAGTACAACAGAGGTATGCCCATTAGTTATATCTGGCTGTGTAACTTAACCCTACTTGCAGTATCACCCCTGAAGCACTCCTTAGGTTACGAAAATAAGGGAAATGATCAACAACTAAAGAAGCTCTTGATTATCACACAAATTCTCCTTGTCAGCACATTAGGAAGTTTATAGAGAAGTGTATGGAGAATAAACATACTGATATTAGGGAGTAAAGGGTTAAGTAGTAATTGTAAGTAGTTGTTGTAGTATGCAACTACTTGTGTCACAAGAAATAGAGAAGACACAACCTGCACTTCCACATACTTTTCACCTGCATTGTTGTTTTGATCTCTTACAGCGAATTCATTTTGTGCCAGATCCATGTACCCTTGTGGTCAACAATGTGACCATTGGTCTTTCATCCATGGATGTTTTATTGCATCTGGGTAGTGAAGAGACAGTTTGGTAATGAAATAGTCTAGAATACTCATATCAATATTTTCATTATTTTATTTATCACCAAACAACCTCTTGATATAATTTTTCATAATATCTTAAATTACATTTAAAATATTTCCTTCGTGTACCTTCACTGGTTTGTTTCCTAATTTTTTGTTTGCTTCAGTCCACCCGGCTCCTCTGACAGACTTGGTCGTCTTGTGAGACACATTCTTTACCAGCACAGGTTTATGAAATATTATGACATAAATTAATTTAGTAATATGGAAAGTGAAGAGCAAACATTACAAGAGCAAGTCTGTAATAATTGGAAGTGACTACTGTTTTCAGCACAAACTCATCACTGAAAATTGTCAAAATATTGTCCTTCCCTTTTTCTAGATTAATCCAAAAATTGTTGAAAATGTTTTGTTTGCAGTTACTACCCCTTGCATCCACCAGCAGAGGATGTAAATCTGGACTATGAGCAGTTTGAAAAGCAAGCCATATTCCCTTACAATCCTGACATCTTGATCCTGCCATCAGACTTGCGATACTTTGCAAAGGTAAAATTTTTGCCTAATGATCAGATGTTTAGTACATAAGCCTGTGGGAATTCCTCTATCCGCTTCTAATTGTTTGGATGAGATTAGTGGGGAGTATAGGCAAGAAGGGAGAGGCAGGGGCTAAACAGTTTGCTAACTGAACTTGAAATCCAGGCTGGTTCTCTTGGTGTGTTCTTTGTTCTTTAGTAAAACACTTCACTCCTCTGGTCCCCCCCTCACCCCCAGGAGAGAGTGGATGAAGGTTGGGGAAGGGGGGGGGGCACTAGCAAGGGATTAGCCTCCCATCCATAAAGGGTGGCAATCTTCCTAGTCAGTTCTCCTTATGGAAACCAAAATAATCCAAGGAGGAATAAAAAATAGGAGTTTCCAACTGATGTTTCACCCATAGTCAACCCACTCTTGGCTGTTGTCAGTTGATGTCTCAGTTGAGATGTCAACCAAGGTGTAATACTATTGGTTGAGTGAGGTTCAACTATCAATCAAACATTGGCCCACCATCCTAAGATTGTTGGCTGATCACTGACTTACATATTGATCAATCTTAATTTCACCTCACTATTAAATAATCCTATGTTGAGGGTGGTTACTGTTAGTGCACATGATCCAGCACGAATACTTAGGTAGCTGCTAACATTTTACTTTGTATATCACTACAGGATATTCTTGGGTGTTTGTGTGTGAACCCAGGTCGACTTGCTAAGGGTCTTGTTGGTGGTACTTATGCTAAAGTTAGTGTGAAACCTTCACAACATCATTTTGAAAAGACAACATCTCACATTTTGCAAAGTTCTGTGGCCCAAGTCATAAGGATATAACTCTTTGTATGGTGAAAAAATATTGAAATTCACAGCTGTTCATTCTCATAGTGCAGTGCAGTGCAAGAACATGTTGGTTTGCCAAAAGTACCTCTGTCCCTAGTGGTAGCTGTGCTTGAAACATTTGTAAACTTCAATACGACATTGATAGTTCAATATATACCCTTTTCTATCCTATACTTGCACTTGTGATTTGATGGAGATGAGAAAACAATTACTTTTTTAGCATCAATGTCCAATGTAAGATAGATTGTTGGACTCCTGTAAGAGTGTTGTATTTTACTGAGTCAATGTAATATGTTATGAATTTTTCAAAACTCTAAAAACAAGATTGAGGTCAATGGTTATGAGGGTCATCAGAGAGAATATCTCTTCTGCCTTTTTTTAATGTAAACTGTGGACCCCTCACTTCTCAAACATAATGTATAAAGGAAAATAAAATTTTGCAAACATTTACAAGACCTTTTTGTTTGCTTCAGTCACCTCAAAAATTTATCCAATCCTTTCTAGGTTCTAGGTCCTTTCACACAGACCAATTACAAGCACGATGTGTACACTGTCCTATAAGAGCTCAAATCCGACTGGTGATAACCAATCATGTTCGAGAATTTAGTTGTAGTTTTGATTAATTGTGAATTTGATGCAGTTGGTATTTTCTAGTTACAAAGATTCTTTCATATTAAGATGGACAAGCAAGTAAGGCAGCCGTCAACTTTATGAAGTTCAGAATTTTCCAGTTCAATCTTTGGTCCTGTAATTTGATTAAACACCTCAATACTGTTTGGAATTTCGTGTGCAGGCAAGTGTAACAGTGTACCGTTGACAAATACACAGTTAGCCGCAGTGTCTTCAGGTACACTTAGCTTTTCGTAGCGAAACCTCGCTTTTTTCTCCACTTCGGACCAAGCATTCTTGGCCTCTTCACTTTCTCCAACCACAACGATATCATCGCCTGCCATAGTCATCATGGATTTCAGGTGAAGATGCTCGGTTACTGGAACAGCTGTAACGGGGTTAGCTAGGGAACGTTTCAGCCAAAACAATTTATTCCTGCTTGATTTGTTCTGGTAGACAGCCCTACCAGAAATTCTTTGCCAGTAAACAGTACATCTCCGCCATCTAAAGCAGCTGGCTCTTGCATTTCTTCGATCTCCAACCCAAGTTTGGAGAGTGGTCTTCATTTTCGCTGCTTCACCACGTCGAGTTGTGTGACCTAAACGGGCAAGTAGGGCAACTTTGTCACACACAACAGCCACATCTTCGACAAAGACACAATCAGGATACTCCTCGTCCGTAGGCAGCTCTGTAAACTTGTAATCCAAGATCTTTCAAGGCACGAACATACGTGAGGTGTTGTTGTACCGCTTTGTTGTAATCCACGGGTTCTGGAGGATCACTAAGTCTTTGCGCAGCGTCAGGAAGCGAGGAAGGAATTCCACAAACTATAGCTCCTGTATATTGAAATTTTGAAGGTTTTTGGTTCATACTGGAGGTTAAAAAAATTACTATCGAAATATGCTGTGAAAACCAGCTGGTTTAACACCGGCGACCCGCAGGCGATTCAGTGATTATGTTGAGGAGAGAGTTCTTTCAGGTCTTGTCAGCGGTCGCACCGGTCTGCAAGTAAGTGGCCAGCGGGAAAGTAAAAGAATGGGAACTGTGACAACAATTGTCGTCCGTTTGAGAATCTCGGAAAGGTTGCAAAAGTTGTGCACTAAACGTTCATGAAGTCTGGGGCAAACCTTTCTAGTAACCTGGTCTTGCGCTTTGTCAATTCTTGATGGGAAAACGGGGGAGAGGATTTCTCCTCTCTGACCTTACTAGTTAGTGCCAACCTTGGGTATATACTTCATGGCTGAACGCCATATAGATGACAAAATGGCTGAAAATATTATATTATAAGCCTCATGTATGACTTACGATCTGTCCTAGTTAACCTTATTCTACCCCTTCTACCACTAAGTTAACAATTTTTCTACCGCATTAAACACATCAACCCAGGTTAGCCATGTTCTCTTCCATTGGCTCCCATCTACCATTAGCTATGTTTTACCACGGTAGCCCACATCAACCCAAGGTTAGCCCATGTTCTATCTTGTTAACCCCCATCTACCCTTGGTTAGCCATGTTCTATCCTGTTAACCCCCATCTACCTTGGTTAGCCATGTTCTATCTGTTAACCCCCATCTACCTTAAGTTAGCCATGTTCTACCACAGCCCAATCTACCCTAAGTTAATTACGGTTGTTCTACCAGCATAATTATAATTATTATTAATTACGGTTATATTATTATTATTATTATATTTATTATTATTATTATTATTATTCATTATTATTATTATTATGATGATTATTATTATAACCAACATTTCCCCTAAGTTAACCACGTTATACCCCATTAACTCACCTCTACCCTAAGTTAGCCATGTTCTACCAAGTTAACCCCATCTACCCTGACGTTAGTGATGTTGTACCCTGTTAACCCACATCTACCCTAAGTTAGCCATGTTCTACCCTGTTTACCTTCAATCTACCCAACCTTGCTCCTGGGGTCTCTCATTCTATGGGTGGAGAACAGGGGCCCTAAGAAGGATGCTGGGAATGAGCTCAGTAGGTACCTTTTTAAGGAAAGGGGATGGGGGATTAGGAGTAACATCTCTTCAATGGGGTGTCTTTTGGGACTGGGAGGTGTGAATGGATATCGTTCCTAGTCCAAGTGTAACCACCCTGTTGGAATGTAATGGCAATGGCTACATTCAGTCAGCAAGCCAAATATTAGTTTGACAAAAGCTAGAGAAATTAACAGATTTGGTCTTTAACACAGTCAGGTTCAATGCTTTGGGGAATATCTCCCTTTGAAGGCAATTGGGGTTGGGTCTTGCTGCTGGCTTTTACACGACCTGAACTTTTTTTGAGGATTGGTTTTGTTGCATTCTTGTGAAACTTATTTAATGTAAATGGAACAGTAATTTAAAACAATCTTATACAAATTTATTTCAGAAAAATAAAGCACAAAGGCACATATCCCATGTATATGTTATCTAAAATGGCATCGAATTGCCAGCACAAGTCTGTTCAGTACCAATAATAATAAACATGTTAAAAGGTCTCAAGACAATCTAATTCAATTTTTTAACTTAACTGAGAGATAAGTTATTTTAATTCAGAGCTAGCAATTATGTTTTCTGAGCCACTCCCAACTATCACTTACCATTACATAATGAATGCTTCCATCAAATATTGACATATGCAAACAGTATCCAACTAAAATCATCAGTATCTCAACTGCATGCTGGTGACGACCCACGTAGCTCACTCACATACTGTTAATAGACAGATGCCCCACAGCTACTTTGACAGAGAGCCATGGAAAAGACTTAAGACCTAACAGTTTCAGTGTTGTTCACAAAAGATTCAAAGTGTATCAAGGGAAAGAGATTGATCAAAACCTCTACCTTCACAGAGTCCCTTTAACCAGCAGGTATAGAAGCACTGCAAAGTGTAAAGTGGAAGTCATCATCAGAGTCAAATAAAAATGATTGATGATGACTTCCTTTCAGGTCGTCGCAATGTCAGACATTACAACTGACAACATTCCTTCTCAGGATAACCTTCACCCACATGATGTGACTGCCCAGTCACATGTTACCCACAGGTTAAAACCATTTACTTTAGTAATCTTTCAGTCACAACCATTGACATTGAAGTTTTCTACAAACCCTTTAACAAAGACAGTTAGAATTCCAGGATAATTTTTTATCTTTATGCTTGAGTGTGGCCAAACCACATCACTTTGTCATCAAAGAATGATGTCACAAATGATGAAATGTGGCTTAATAACCTGTGTAATAATAAACCCCTTCTGGCCTACTAGTAAATTGGAAGGAAATGCCATAGACATAATGCTTGCCCTTAAAAATTCTCAGTAGTCAGCCTATCATTCATTCTTCAGATGCTCTTTCACCTTTGGCATTATCCTCCCAAACAGTAGCCTCCTGAAGAAGTTTATCAACAAAATATTTTTTAAAAGCATTCTACTCAAAATAATTTAACAATACAGTACACTAAGCTTACAGTACATGTACAAGATAATACAAATTCCTGTAAAATCTAAGTCAAAGTGATGCAATGATTTTTTTCACAGACTGATTTACAAGTTCACTGCAATAAAATTCCTTTGCTGTTGTAACATCACATCAACAGGAATCTCCCTTACACTGAATTCTTTCAAAAAGAAGATAAACCATCCTTGACTTTAATGTGGTCCTGGTGTTTTCATGAGTCAGAATCATCATCTTCATCTAATGAGCTCCCCATTATACCAGACATTTGGTTAAGCTTGGGAATATTCACTGGTAATGATGACGATTCACTTCTGCAAAGAAAATATGATCAAGTTAGTTAATGCATTTGTGTTCTTTACTGGAATAATAACAATTTGTTGTACCATTAGGTTAAGCCAACTTATGAGGCAGAAGGATTTTCCTGTAGCAGCTCAACCCAGTTTTAACAACATGATGAAACTAAGTGTGCCCCTCCACACCCAAATAAGATGCCACACTTTCCCATATACCACCTACAGCATTTGGCGGTTTTGCTGACAGTGTACAGAATCTGACTAATGCTGGTACTCCCATGAGTAGAGATGCACTGTGAGTGTAAAACATCTCTCAAGAATATAACACACTGTCTTGTCTAGGTTTGAATGTAGACCTTTCCATTCACTGGCCTGTGACCGCTTAACTCCCAAGATCTGGTTGTTGATTCTCCTCTCTGGCTACTACCCATTTTCTAGTAAATTAGTTATGAGAACTTGGTGCTAGATCAAAATAGTAGCTTCTACCTGATTAGTTTGAATATTCTCATAGCCTGTTTGCTGAAGAATGTATGGATAGTGTAAGGAGAAGTTTCATGATAATCACTTCTGGGAGTTAAAGGGTGAAATACCATGGGTTACTTAACACCCAACCCTGTGTGTTTTAAGATATTTGCAAAAAAAAAACAGTTCTAGTATTAATAATTACAACAAAAAAATGTTTTAACTCCTATTACTAAAGAATATGTGATTCATCCTATAATATAGCTGCATCATCAGGCAAAAAGGGAATAGACAAATGTTTGTTACCTAAGCAACAGGGTTTTTTCTTTGTAAAACATCATAAGCTCTGAACTAATTTCAAAGGAAATTTATGACCTACCTGACAGTTAATTAAATAATCAGACAGGGAGAGTAAATGGTTGAGGGCAACATGAAGAGGGGAATTACAGTGAATTAAAAATCTAAACTAAGAGAAAGCTGGATTTGTTTTATCATAACTCTGCATGAACTAACACAGGTCAGAATGATCATTTGATAAATTAAATGACACCTACTCTTCACTTTGTTCTGTACTTGGTCTTGTTATGGTTAATGATGGAACAGCTGGTGCTGGTGTGATTTTATTGTGGTTACTTGTTCCTTCAGAAGACGAATCTTCTTCCTGGTTGAAATAATGTGATAATAAAGAAATTAGTATTTGTTTTTTCATGAGCAAGTGAGTGCAATTACATTTTTCTTCATAGGGCCATTTGAAAATACTGATAACAAAAATGAACTCAATTAATTACAAAATCAATTTCACTATGATATCCCATTTTCATGGTAATTAACTCGTCTTTACACCCTAACATCAGTATGCTAATTCTCCATAATGTTCTCTACACATTTCCTAAGGTGCTGACAGGGAGAATTGGTCTAACAATCAAGAGCTTCTTTAGTTGGTGATCAGTTCCTTATTCTCCTGACCTTAGTGTTTGATTCAGGGGTGGATATGGTAAGGAAAATTAGATTCCAGTCACTCTAAGGTGTCAGAAGGTTAACATTAGATTCAGGCTGACAGTTGTTTACCTCAGATTCGAGCTCTTCATCTGACTCATCAGATACCACAGTAGCTTGTGGCATCGTTTTTTCTGATTTTTTCTTCTCTTTGTTCTGTGCCCAGCCTTTGGCATTCTTTTTCTAGAGAAAATGACATAAAAAATATTTTGAATCATTTGTGAAAGCTTCTGCTGGTTGTCATTGACCCATTTTGCACCAAGTAGCACCCAGGATCTCACAAATTTATGGCCCTGTACTGGCCTTGATATATGTACTTCTTATACCACAATTTTTGACAAATTGACCCCACATTCAAATTACTACTTTTTGAGGAAACAACTCTCTTCACCATCAGCTTAATTTGTGTCAGAAAATGGTGATGACGCATCAGTTACACTCAACAAAAGATTGTACTTGTCAGTCATTGCAATCAGCAGGAAAATGTAGCTCTTCAGAGATGTTCAACAGTCTGAGATGATGACAACTAGTTTGTTATAAATTCGTACCTTAAATGTGAATATGGAGAAGTCTTTTGTATATTTTATATTACTGCATTTCAAACAAAAACATTTGGTTTAATTGATTAAGTATGCTGTCAGAAAACCTCATCCACATGAAAAACCTATACAAGTTGTAGACAAGACAGCTGAATTGCAGAAGGGAACATGACATTCATTACCTTTTGGGTTTAGGTTCGCCATCTTTTCTTCTTCATTTGAAGGAAGATCTGTCACATTAGCCACTAAGTCTTTTCAACAAGTCAAACTGGTTTTTTTCAGATGTTATACATCTCTTTCTGTTGATTCAAATCACAGAGGAAGACTAAATAAAAAAAAAAAAAACAAAATAAGCATTTACAGTTCTACCAGTTTATAGACTATGAAGGTTGAATAAAAAGTTCAAAAATAATCTTTGACTCCTCAGCCATCAAAATGCAAAAAAACATTACCAGCATATCCTGTTCACTTTTATGATCTAAAGATCAATTCTCCAAATTGTATGCATGCAATGTTTGTCATAATTTCAGCTGTGAGAATTTTCATTCAAATCAAACAATAATCCCTAGTTGATATTTTTCCATCTTCTCACCTCTCTGTCTTAATATTTATCATACTACATGTAATAATATTATAAAACAATCCTATTTTGGTCTCTTTGGGCGTGAATAAGTACCACCAGAAGAGTTATTCTCCTGAAGTGAAGTGTGGATGGAACATATAATGTATGCCATGCACCTTACACACAAAATATAATTGTTCCAAGAGCATATAATAGTTTAAAAAAACTTCAAGCTACAAGGATTACTCACTTTATCTCGTAACAAAGGAGAGGATATGAATGGTTTAATGTACAATGACAATAATGACGACGGAAAGGAGTAAAAAGTGAAAATCCATCTCTTTATTAAGGATTGAGATTATGCTGGATAAATTTGTCGCAGTAAAAATTTCACCTATTGATTCCTTTTTGCAACAGTGTACATAGATAAGCGATAATTGCCTTCCGGAACGTACAACTGTTTGACCTATAAAATGTCCATAATCCCAAAACCAACGCTAACGGATCAAATGGCAAACAGGATGATAGAATTATGCAAACTGACGGAGGGGGGGGGGGGGAAAGGATTTATCATTGACAAACAGGAAAATGCTTCCATTGCCTTACAGATGTGATGTGGTCATATTTTTAGCATTCCGTGCTTTAGTGTAATCGCTAGCCCTCTCCACAAGCTTTGCAAGAACATCTCCAAGGCTTTTGCTGTTTATCACACACATTTAAGGACCAAAACTAGACTTTTTTAAAAGGCTGAAAAGCCATGCTATCGTGTCCGATTTTGCAGTACAAGAAGTAAATTTCGTGGGGGGGGGTGGGGAATCCTAGAGGGCACTTAAAATCTCATAAAAATATATTAACCTAAACTCGAAAATACACTGCCATTGACAAAAAAACTTTACAATCGATGATGAAGTTTGTCTTCGAACGTAAGTCAAAAGCAGACTTATGCTTTCCACGTTCGATAAATTATACAGGCTACATTTCCATGAAGCTATAATAACTTTCCGGGTTGGCAATTACAAGTTCAATATAAGTCTTCCATCGAAAGATACAAATGATGACTGGGGACGGCTGCCGCTACCTTGCACAACAGTCTTCGTCTGTTTGCATAATTTTCTTGATTCGCGCTTGAGATACAAAAACGAATGTGTTAGTTCTTGCAGTTACCAAGAAATATTCATAGTAAGACCAAATTACCGGAGGAAATCGTGCGTTGGACTTCTTCTTTTTACTTGGCATTTTCGAAGCTTCCTGTCGATTTCCAACTTTCTTTCGAGCCCGTGATACACAACATAAACTGGTCCGATGTTACCCACACAAGAGTATAGACGTGTGTTGTTCCCAGTCTCTCATACATACATACATACATACATAACTTTATTTGATAACGCAGGTTAAAATTTGCGCAACTTTACAGCTGATGTGGACCTGCCTAAACTAATTAGTCTATAATTATATAAAATACAGATATGATAAAATTTATAAGTTGAATAAATCAAGTAAACCATAAAGTTTTAGTAATAGTGAAAATTTGGTTTCATGTTTTGTATAACATTACCTCCCTTTTCAAAATTAATATTCATAACAGTTTGCTTGGATTGTTTTAAGTTATATTTAAAAATAGATAAATTTGGAGAATCTTTAACATTATCGGGAAGTGCATTCCATGCTACTGCAGATCTATGAGCAAAGGACCTACGACCCAATTCGGTTTTGGGCCTATTAAGTACAACATTCAGGGATTTCCTTAGGTTATAACTGTTAGAGTTCTTGGTCACCAAACAATTAATTTCCCGCAACCCTAAATTATAATAAGCATTATATGTAATAGTTAAGATACGTAGCTTATAAAAATACTCTAAAGGCATCCAGCCAACCTTAGAAAGTACATCATTATCCCCAAAACTATTTGGTATCTTATGAATTAGCCTGGCAGCCCTGATGTGAATCATTTCTAGATCTTTAAGCTTGGATCCAGACCCCCAAATTGCAATTCCATATAGAACACTTGGTATAACTATCCTATAGTAAAAAGTCTCCAAGATAGATGTACATAGGAAATTTATACGTCTCAACATTTTAACTTTGGCATTAAATGCAGATCTAGCCAATGCAACATGCTGAGACCAAGAGAGTTTATCATCAATTGTAACCCCAAGGCAATTGGTGGAGGACACATACCGAATGGTGTCCATACCCCACTTCAGCTGTTTCAAAGGACCTATGAAGGGGGTAGTACTTAAGACCATTGCCTCGGATTTACCTTCATGTAGAATCAATCTGTTACTAAGACACCAGGAATTAACCTGGTCCAAAACAGCCTGTAACCCTGTTGTTATTTCATCAACAGTATTCCCTACTACATATATTGTTGTGTCATCAGCATACATATAGACTTCTCCACTGGTAATAGATTCAGGGAGGTCATTAACATAAGATGCAAACAATCTTGGTCCTAGTAAGGATCCCTGAGGGACCCCAGCTCTAATGGGGATTCTATCAGATCTAGACCCACTTACACTAGTCCCTTGTACACGGTTGGAGAGATAGTCATTGATCCATTTCCACATATCACCTGCCAAGCCAACAGCCTTGAGTTTCTCAGTAAGAATACTGTGGTTGACACAATCAAAAGCTTTGCGGAAATCAATGAATAAGACTCCAACCTTATGGCCTCTATCCAGGGCACTCCCCAAGGACTCAGTGAGATGAAGGAGGAGGCTCTCCGTTGAATAGCCCCTCCTAAATCCCCATTGTCTATCTGTGAGAATGCCATTGGATAACATGTGATCATCAAGTGAGTCACACACTACCTTCTCAAGAAGCTTTCCTGGTGTACTAAGCAAGGATATAGGTCGGTAATTGTTAGGATCCAGCCTGTTCCCTTTCTTAAAAACAGGTGTAACTAATGACTCCTTCCATTGTTGAGGGAACTTACAACAGTCCATGCTTTTTTTGAACATCTCTAGCCCAATGAAAACTCATCAGAAGAACACTCCACTATACGAGGGCGAGTATATCAAATAGCAGTTAATCGTTTTCTCATAATGAGTGTGCGGTGTTAGCTGAAATTTGGAGTAAGATACTTTATGGCAACAGCCTTTTATGGCCTTACACTAAGAACACGACAGCGAGGTTGCATACAAAAGCACATAGCTGCTGCACTCAAGCTTCCAACCGTCAGCATTTTTGTTTACGCTCCTATGAAAAATTTATCGTCGGCATCATTAGATTTAACAACGTCCAGGAGGCATAAGGGCATAAAAATTGTTTTCACAAATAATTTTTTACCTTTGAAAAATTTTACGCTTTTTTTTTTTTTTTTAGCTATATTTAACTTTTCTTTAACCTTAAAAGGAGAGAAATCTTTCCCCATACATAACTAAAACATTCATTAACAGGGATGGAAAGTGTTTCAATTTTTTCATCTGATCTTAAGTAAAATGTCTCACTTTTTCTCTCTGAAACAGGCCAAAGAATTTCATTGGGGTTATCCACTTCGCCACAGCTCGACCCAGCTCCCTAAATAAAGGGGGTAAGTTTCTAAAGAAGTTGTGGTGCTGCATTGGTGGGAGAGTATAACAGGGTAATTTAGTATTATCAACTGAGTTGATACCAATTACTAAATTACCCTGCCAGCCCCCTAGAACCTTTCGCGTCCAACACCAGCAGAGAGGTGATCCGTTCACGGATATTTATTACGCACGAAAGCACCAGACTCTCATCTTCATTCTTCCCATTACGTGCCTCCACGCATACAGGCTCCAAAAGGTATCTCTCACCCAACCCCACCGCGTGCTTCCTTTTTGTTCGCAATAAAAAAATCCTGTCTTTGACGAGTTTTGCCTTGTACACCCAAAGTTAAACTTGCCAAATAATGCTTGTTGCTCAAGTTTTCTGCACCAACAGTGATGTTCACGTCAATTCGTATTATTCCTCCACGAGAGCTTTGTGTTCTTCGGAATGCAAATGTTCTACGTAAATATTTTGTTATATACGAGCTTATGTTGACAAAGAGTACATTGTTTGGTAAGTCAAGTAAACTCAGTATTCACGAGTAATCCACATGCCTCCTTCCGCTGGCTGGTGCTTTGACAAGGTGAAAAGCGATGAATTTAACCCCGAACCCCGCTTTTAAAAGGGCTCCTTCAGTGGATTTACACAAAGCAGAGATAGTTTTGCCTTCCGAACGGCAAATAAATTAGCTAATCCCTTTTTAACTTGGGCTTACATTAACAACAACCAATGTGATATACAAAGGGACAGTTGGCATCCAACACAAGCTTTAGATGTCTCAAAAACCCAAGAACTTAGCCTGATTTTTCCAAAATGTGTGATGTGTTGTTGTTTGGATTCAGTAAAGCAATTATTTGCAGTGTCATAAAAGTAATATAAACTCTTTTGTCCTCGGTCATATCAATCAATAATATGAAAACCTTAATTGACTTATTAAGTGCTTTCCACGCGCTGTTTCTATGGCAACGCGTGAAAAGTGGCCTTACATAATTTTACATAAGAAAAGTGACGTCAGACATTTTGTAAAAGCTGCGTTTTCACTTGACTTGCCTATTGTTTGAATTATTGTACAAGATTTAATTTGAATAATTATTCTCTCGGGAGCAGATGTTGCTTGGCACTGAGCAAGGTCATTTGTTTGGACATTAAGTCTCGTAGCCGGTAAAGGACCCTCGGCTATGTACATGAAGAATTTTGTGTCTTAAGGGCTTGAGTTTTACAAAATGACAGTTGGTATCACAGAGTTGTTAGACCTTGCTATCAGTCCGCAAATCGGACCTGTGAATTTCTTTCATTTGCGGAATCTGTTGCACACCATTGTGGAACACTTTGGTATTGGTGAAGTAGAAGCGCAACAGGCCGAAGTCAGGGGACCTATGTCACTAAGATCTTCCTCTGAAGCTTCCAGCAGTGTTGAAAGTTCTTCGGATAGCGAAGAGGATGAAGGTTGGTGTCAAAGCCACACGCCTGTCTTAAGTCTGATAACCGTAAAAAACTTCTTTACAACATTTCACTTATCTAGATCAAAATATTACCTGATTTCATTTTGGACCTTGTATTGTTCTTTTCTTTATTGGTTGTGATATGATTACGTAAACTGTTCACATCTTCGAGAAAAGCGACAAATTTTCCAAAATTGTGTATTCACAGTGTAGTTTTAACTTGGTTTGGGGTCTTAGTTGATAAGTACATTGATTGTTTGTTTGTCTTTGACAAAAAGTTATCAAAATTAATCCCTGCAAATACATAAAATTTGTGTTTCGTGCGAACAATTTCGTTGGAAAGAATATCAAGGTGGACAATTTTCTGTTCAGTGATCAAGTTTGCTTCACGGAATGTCTGCACAGCTTGAAAAGAGCCCGCTGAAAGCGCAATTCAATCAAACAATTATCACGCAAACAGTTAATCGACACTTAAGGGTCCTAAGTACTTTTCCGGTCTGCATCGAAGTTTTCGCTGTCCACGACAAAGGAATTTAACAGGGCTGCGATGCATTTCACTTCACAATCAGCGTCTTCATGCTATTTTAACTCGTTTGACGAAGGTTTATCTATGTCACCGTCTCAACTTGGTCAAAGCCTTGCGGAGATATCGTCGGTTGGCAACATGATTTTTTTGTGAAACCTCGACAAGACATCATGAGAGTTAGAAAAGTATCATTTTAATCGCTTCCAAATCGGACTGGATTTAACTCAAATCAATTTCTAGAAGGGTACGTAGTTTCTCAGTACATGATATATCATTACGAGAAATTGCTTTCCAGTTTACTTCGTAAGTCAGCGCTCTTTTTGAATTTTGGAAGCCACTTGCTAGGCAATAGACCACACTTTCTATCAGTTTTCAGGCGTAACAACCCACGCGGGATGTTGGGAGAACACGAGGAAAGTTTGTAAAGCACGGGCCGTAGGCGAAAAAACTGAAGACATTTAAATTTTCTATGGGTTTACCAATGCACTAACCGATAGGTGTCTGACCATTCAGGGGGCGCATAGTATCTCATTTATTTCATGATTTGTTTTAAGGTCATTATCATTATCAGTATCATCATCAATATTTTTATTATTATTAGGTATAATTTCTCAAATGGAAGTAAGGGCGTCACGTTTTCCCGGGAACACCACCCCTCCCCCCCTCCCCCCCTCCCCCCCCCTTTCGCTACGTCCTGATACTTATTCAATAAAAAAAATTGTTGTCATAGAAAGTGAAGAATCTGCAGATGATGGTCACGTGAGCGAGGAAGAGGTGACACAGACCATAATAGACGAGGATGGACAAGAGAAGACTGTAACAGTTATGGTACAGAAGCCACCCAAACCGAAGAGGAAACAATCTGAGGTCGGCGAAAAAGACGGAAATGAAAAGGAAGGACAGGAAAAAAAGAAGCGAAGGGAATCGAAACACAGTAAGGACAAAGACAGCTCCAGGGAGAAGGAAAGGAAGCATTCAAAATACGATAAGGAAGGCGACGAGAAGGATGACAAGAAGAAGAAAAGAGACAAAGATAGAACCAGTTCTTATGGCGGTGACTCCGTGTACGGCAAAAAGGACGACAAGAAGAAGGAGCGAAGAATGACAATGGATTCACTCTCTGAGACGCCGGAGTTAATTAACATTAATCGGAGACTCGAGGCAGCTGAAATGGGAATCAAGAGCTTGAGGAATATCATCGACTCCATGGTGAATCAGGTGGACTTTGGTGATGAGGTCGGAGGAATGCTGAAGGCCCAACTTGATCAGGTTCAACAGCAGCTCAACAAGGTCGAACTTCTTCCTGAAGGTGAAGCTGCGAAGAAGGAGAAGAAACGAAAAGGATCCAAAGCTAAGGGTCCCCAGGACGTGCCTAAGGATGGGATCATTACTGAGGGATCTCAGCCAGCCCCAGGTGTGGGTGAAGATCCTGCTCAGCCCACGAACGTGATTCCCGTTATCCCGCCCCCTGGCCAAATGTCACAGGATATGCCTAAGCTACAACCTGGTCGTTTACCTTCAAGAAAGGATGAAAAGCGCAAGATAAGTTTGCCAATGAAAGGTGGAGAACGACCCCCTAGTCAGGGAGATAAGACACCTTTACGAAGGCGCACCACCATAGAGGATTTGAAACTGCGGCGGAAGGCTCGTGAGGAAGGCGTAACCATAGAGGAAATAGAGGCACGAGAGGCAGCCCAAGAAACTAAGAAAGAAAAGAAAAGCAAAGAAAAGGAAAAGGAGAAAGGAAAGGAGGACGAGAAAGAAAAGGCTGACAAGAAGAAAGGCGAGGATAGTTCTGATGAGGAGTCACTCGACTCTGAGGAAGAAAGAGAAGCAATGGAAGAAATGATCATGGAGGAGATTGAAGCAGCATTGGAGAATACGGATGACCCTGAGGCTCAAGCTTATGCTTTAAGGCTCAGCATCGAGCAGATGAATAACATGAAGAAAAGCTTCATGCAGTCACAGGAAGAGTTCAAGAAAGACATGGAGAAGAATAAGAGAGCTATTGATCTAATTGCCAAGGATTTGGCCGCCTTTCGTGCGTCGAGGAAAGCTCAGGTTAGCAATGAAGTTGAATTGTTCCCAGTCTCTTAATATTCGTACGCGGTCAGTAGGTCGCGGAAAACAAACAGAACCACCTGCCCTCTTAAGCCCAGCTTTTTGGTTTACTTGATGAAGTAACCACGCAAATAGACAACCTTTGCTCGATCAACCGAATTTAATCACACGTGTAAAACTTGCTTTGCCAACTGGATTTTATTTATTTCATTCTCACAGGATGCTGAAGGCTTCAACGCTGTACATCACGTGCACAGCATGGTCCTCGAACTGCAAGCCAAACACGAAAAGTTGGTCCAGACCACCGCGGAGCTCGTGAACGAGTACAACAGGCGCGAAAAGAGCCTAGAGGAACTGTATGATTCAGTTGATAGACTGGACCAGAAGAAGGCTGATAAACAACATGTCAGTCAAGAAATCGGCATAAAGGTTAGAAAAATCAGTATTGGCATGTAGCGCGATGACCCTCATGGGAAGCTGGGGATTAGAGAGTGAGTAAAAAGACTAACTGGAGAACTTTTCAATTGAGTGTCAGAAAACCCAAAATCTTCTCGACGGCCAATCAGAACTAAAGAGAAGATCACTGAGAGCTAATAGGGAATCAACTTAAAAATATCAAAGGCCATGAAGCACGGGAAAACGCGATTGACTAAACCACTTTTGGTTTTAGTTTTGAATGTGATTGGTTTCAAGGCATAGCTCGAGCGAAGGAAAACCAGTGGGAAGAAAAAATTAATAAAACAAATCATATGCTAGATTACTTTCAACAAATTGGAGAGGAATGACATCGGCACTTTTACGATTTCTAGTTTATTGTATGGTTTAACTCTGTTTCTAACTCTCTTTGTCTGGTTTTAAGTCCGAGCATCAACTTCCTCACGCTTATGGTTGAGAGGACTTCGCTGTCGCTTGAATCGAGTACTTGTTGAAATTGAATGAAAAGGAAATTACTCTGCTTCTTTAACAGGGGGACTAAATTTCTAGTCTCAATCTTGATTTTTAAAAGTTCTCTCTCAAACGTAAAAATCAACTGATTTCATGTAACTATTATGTGCCGTAGGCGGACAAAGGAGACCTGGAGTCGAAAGTGAGCGTGAACCAATTTGACGAGAGCTTTAACTTGCTGGACCGCGGGCTCAGTGATGCCCTGGAGAAAATGGAAAGCCAAATGAGCATTGAAGACGCATTAAGAGAAACTTTACAAGAGTTACAAAGCAAGATGCATCTTAAACTCGATAGACAAGAGCTGGATTCGCTTCGAGACCAACTGGAATCACGCATCAGACAAGTGCAGGTTGTGCGCGCCACTGTTAAGGAAAAACCTGAAGATGGCGAGCCAGCTGGCTTTAGGAGGTACAGTGTGAATGTTAAGGCTGCTAGTTTACTCACGCCTTACACCTCTGTAATAATTATTTCTACGCCTATCGGTTGGAAAAATTAGAGTTTATCTTTGTTGTAAATGTTTGTTTTCAGGAACAAGCCGGAGAAAGTTCACTGCATTTCGTGTGATCGGCCTTTGGAAGTCAACCCGGGAGGGATTGGGCCGAACATGCCAAAGATGCAAAGCCTACCGGGACAGAAGTCTTCTAAACCGTACACGACGTTTGAACTGGAGCACATCCGACAGCACCAGAAGATGAATATCGCCAAGAAGCCTCCAGTTATCGGCGCCGACCTCGGTTACCAGGCGCAGAAGCTCAAGAATGAGGTGGTAGCCATGACTGGTCTTGTGGATCTCATAGAGCTCCCTCCCTCCCAGCGGTACTGCGGAGGCTCACACACCATCATGCATCCATTTAGGCGCTCCTTCAAGACAACGGGTTCTCATCTCAACCAGTATGTGGTTATACGTGAAGATAGTGACGCCGCTGTCACGCTTCCGCGCAGGGAATTCATAGTGCCACGTGACAATAACCTGAAGCGCTACATGAAACCTAAGCTTCCTGCAATAGGGCAAGCCAACACAAGGGAACCCTCCCCTCCCCCAGAATACATCAACGAATTCAATGAGCGGCCACTAAGTGCCCCGGCCACCCCCTCAGTGGGTCATAGACGAAAACTGAGCTCGCCCCAGGCTCTCAACGAAAGATCGAATTCTCCTCCTCTAAACGAGGCTGAATCACCAGGGGGGTCACCCGTCCAAATGGAGAAGATATCAGTTACAATCCCTTCCCCAACTGGCGAAGAAGAATAGCGAACGGGGAACTTATATTAATTAGTAAAAAAAAAAATGAAATTTTATGTAGACAGTTCGCGGAAAGATGGCATTTTGCAATTTTCTTAGGTGTGAGCTTAAAAGGTTTAAAAATGAAAATTGACCTAAGCAAGATATGAAATTAAGTGTGGAAGTAAAATTATAGTGTGAAAAAAAAGTGAGAGGAATGAGCGAGTTTGAATCGAGTGTAACAAGTAAACTGGAATGATGTTATTGATGTTTATCAGGTTAAAAACCTTGACGCTTCTTTCTCAACCAATGAGATTTAAAACTAAAACGAATCATAACTTGTTCAAACGTAACTACTTTAATACCCTAAAGGCTCTTTTACATATTTCCGTTCTGCCGATTTGATTGGTTTTCGTTCAATCGAAACTTGCTGTATTTGTAAATAAGTGTGAACTTCTTCCAACATGACCGTGTTATTTTGTTTATTTTAAGATTCGTTTGTTTTTCTGTAAATAAACTTGTGAACCGACTTGAGCGCGTTATTCATTTACGAAAGGCAGGTATTCCTGTATCTTCTTTCTTTTTTATACCCTCGAGTGTCTCAGAGAAAATAAGACAGCAGGCGACCACCATTGAAATTAAATGAAAGTTTACGTACCATGCTTCGGAAAATTTTCTGTAAAAGTTTCTCTACTAAATGTTTAATATTCCTATGGAGATATAACAGCAATTACACGGTTTCATTCGTCGAAGTAGGCCCCGCATATTCACATACGTCGGGAACGCTGCAACATAACGCAAAAATTTGGAAAGTTGCATGTATTACACCTAAAACGTTTACAAAAATAGCACAAACTTAAAATCCCTTTCAGAAAGGATGAAGACCGGAGAAGTCTAAAGATATAACTCGCTTGAGTGTAAATGGTTAGAGTGACTAACGCATGGTACAGCTAGGAAAGAAAGCTTGAAATTTTGGATATTTTTCCGTTTTCGTGTGAGAATTTTTCCTTCAAAAATGATTAAGAGTAGTAACAAATGATTGAAACGATTTTTTCCAGTATATTGAGAGTTTATTTATAATACACTTTAATATGAAAAACTGTAATTTGCCCTCAATGAAGAGTTGACTAGAAAAAGAGATGTTTCCTTGTGTTAGAAAACGAGGTGATAAACTTCACTCTCTGACGAAGGCGCCTAATCCTTCTGACTTCGATGACTCTATAGGTATGAACGACTTTTAAAACGTGCCCAGTCCCCTAGGAACAGCTCTACGACGTATTCTAAGTACGGGAATCTCCTTCAGTGTGGTCGTTGGTTTTACTGTTGAGCCATGTGACTGTTCCACGCTGTGTCATAAGTTACCAGCGGTATGCCAGTATGAAGTGGGAATGATTGACAGATGCCACTTCAACATAACGTCATACTCTGACATGGTACGCTCGCGAAGGACTGGATGGCGTGTGTCTGTCCTTCCGCCTGATGACAAAATACACGCACATACTTTGCATCATGTAATTCTGAAAACGTCACTATAAGTCCCTTACTACGTAAATTGGCGTCTACACGGAAGTCTCACTGAGGGGTTAGGTTCACAGTCGAGACAAGTGAACTGCAATTATTTTCATTCAAATGTAAACAGGTCTGGAGCAACTAAAATACTTACGGTGAAAGTTGTGTTGAACCTCTTGCTTTCTCTGTTTGAGTCAGCGTACTGGAGGCGTCAGGCTTCCTTGGATAACTGATCTGATAGGAATGAAACTATAAACACAATTACAGTTAAAGTTGCACCATTAATTTGAGATTATTAACATGGAATGGCTATGATTATAAGTCATCTTTGTTGAGAGAGGATAACTACTCTACTATCAATTTCCAAGGATTCTACTTGGGAGGGAAGGGGTGGGACTCATTAAAGGGAGAGCTAATTCAAAACTCATTGAGAGAAAACGCAAATCATTATTTTTCTCTAGAATTGTCTGAAAATTTTAAAATTTATTTAAAAATTTATTTAAATAATTTATTTAAATTGATTTTCTAAATTTATTGAAAATAAGATAACTCAAGACAGAAACTAAAAAGCTTTCAAATAAAAGTTTATTTTGCAACCAAGCCAAAACCAGAGAGAGACAGAGACAGAGAGAGAGGCATATTAGGGTGGGATCTGTTACACACTTACAGTTTTAGACAGTGGTCTTACTAGAGAAGAGGCTGCTTATAGCGATATTGAATTCAAAACACACTTGAACATTGTTTTACCGATACTCTGATTTCTCGGGTGAATCTATCCAAGATGCTCTTCATTTCTGGTTGCTTTGTCTTCAGTGGACTCAAAGTCAGGTACTACAGGAAAAAATTCAGAGAGTTAACCAAAGATTCTTTAAAAATCAGTCAAAAAGAGACAGTACAACTATGATTGCTCCAAGAAGTTCCCTGAAAGGAGTCATAATTTCCAGGGCCTTTAGATACGGGACTTATTAGAGGAAGTAGGAGGGCTAATTGCAAGCTCATCAATGAGAGCCAAAGTACAAGCCATTACTTTTCTTCTGTTGATCATTCACCTTTTAATGAAACCTATTTACAGTATGCAAAGCTTAAAGCCTTTCAAATTTAAGTATATGCTACTAACTGAAGCCCAATTGAAAAAAGAGAAAAAAATTCTTAAGTCCTTGTTCGGGCCAGGGGTACAAGAGAAGCATTTTGGAACAGTAATGTTGGCTATAGTCTGCCTTAGAGAATTATGTAGGTAACAGGAAACAGTCACAGAAGCTATTGGCACCAATTGAACCCAGATTATTCGCAATAGTCTGGCATCTTATTTAAATAGAGTGGTCCAGCTCCTTAGTCTCTTCATGGCAGAGAAACAGGTATCAACTAAAACAGTAATGGACTGTGAGCTCAACATAAATTTTACCTTCCACTGAATTCTTTCACAGCTGTGAATATCATGAACTACAGGAAGACTCAGTTTTATTTTCTTTACATTATGAAGATCTGCAATGAAGAAAAAAAAACAGTTTTGAAATTAGTACTCCTATTCTCATGTAGAAAGATATCTGTTGGTAAAATGTCTCCTCACAGACAATCCCCATTCCCCCATACGCAGTCACTCAGGAGAAATTAGTTTGAGCTGTTTGTGTGAGAGGACTATTATGATTGGCTTCTCTGCAAATCAAGGCTTGATTGGAATGAGTTTTACTACAGCATGTTCCCCTCATTAAAAAGAAGATGGAACATTATTAGAAATAACTTAACAGCTCTGACACAGAACTTGAAATTAGGTTTCCTCTATCGCAGCTCACAGTTATGAACCCTTGCTATTACAAACCAAAAATAATAATCACAAGGAGTTACGAGAAGGTTCATATGGAGTGCAAAAAAGCATTTCATGTCAGCTACACACAGCAATGCACAAGAAGCTACATACAATTGTTATATGACTTTGTGAAGTCATCAAGTAAATCCAGGAGACTCTGTTGAAGAGAGAAATAAAATATTTCTAAGTGGTCAATATTTCTATGAATAGAAGAGAAATTTGAGTGATGGTCTCAACACACTATATGTCTTGAGAAGGTGACACTTGGTTCAATAAATGTACAACTTACAGTAATATTTATGACCAAAGTGACTAGACAAAGGTTTATTACAAGAAATTTCCTGAATCTTAACTTTACTACAAAGTACTTAGCAATTAATTGTCGAAGAAACATTCAAACTGTATTTGGCAGTCATGTCAAATGTTTGGCTACTTACAAATTTGATCTTAATATCCCATATGCCTCTGTAGTCCGCCACAAAGTCAGTATTTTGCTCTGTCTTACAATCTCATGATTAAATTTCAACTAAATGTCTTAAGGTCCTGGTTTAAGACACAGGAATTAACAGAAGGGGAAAATAAGTGCCAGTAATAACACATAGCAGCCATAGCAGTGTAATGAGAAAAAGAGCAAAGCACAATTAAAGGTGTCATGTCTTAAAGTGTACTTTAAATTTCAAGGGCTTGAACATGAGGTCATCTCTTCTGCTTAATCCCAATGTCCCAAATTTGCCATTGTAGTGTACTCCAAGCACCACATGCCTAAAAATGAGCCACAGTCATTAAAAAAAAAAACAAAGACAACAACAAAAATAAAAATAACAACTACTTTCGGGGCAGAACCAAACTACATTTATGTTAACCCTTTAACTTCCAGAAGTGATTGACATGTAACCTCTCCCTAAAATATCCATACATTATCCAACAAACACTTTATAAGAATACACAAATTAATCAGGCAGAAGATGTTACCTTGCTCCCACACCAAATTCTCATAACTACCCAGTTAACAAGGTAATGTGTAGAAGCGAGAGAGGAGAATTAACAATCAGATCTTGGGAGTTGAAGGATTAACAAAATAACTGAGATAGTATGAGTGCCCCGGTAACTGGTCAAAAACCTATCATATATTCTACCAGTAAACCCATAGAAAATTTAAACATATCATGTTTGGTTTTAAGTTAATATTATTAAAATTATAAAAGCACTAGACTACACTTTCTATCAGTTTCCTGGTGTAATTAACCACTTAGGATGTTAGGAGCACTTGCCCCCAGCTCTTGTTATTGCTCTGAAAAATTGATAGAAGCAAAGTCTATTGCGTAAATAAACAAGTCATTCACACAAATGGAAAGAAAGTTTTGTCAGTCCCTATCTGAAAAGGACATATTGATTATATGTTAATCAGTTGTAATAATCTTGGAAATTAAAGCTCAGATGCTAGGGAAATTATTGCTTCATTCAGATCGTTTTGCAACCTCAGCAGCTTAATTCACTTTCCCATGATCCTTTTCAAACAACCTTAGCTTGCTTAGTTTGCATAATGGTTATCACCTGTAGTAGTGTCCATTGAACTGTGTCTTAAAACTGATGGTAAACCGCTGCATCTCAGTCATACCACATGTAATATATCTTTCATTTTTGTTAAGTGTCCAATGTTTGATTCCTTTGTTAATAATACAGCTATAATCATCCCTGATGATGCCGTAGAACGGCGAAAGCTCGGAGTGAATAAAGAAAGAACCACAGTAGCACTTAAAGGCTTCATTTGATCAATATCCCACAGCTATAATTCATTAGAGCAATAAGCTCAATTCAAAACTAAAAAAAATCTGTCATTACTTAAGGACAGAGTTTCCATTTGGAAATGAAGCAGCAGAATAATTGAGTGGATATTCTCCTCATCTGTAGAAAAATTAAGACCAGGCCATTAAAATTAAGTCAATGAATTTCAAATTCTGTATGGTAGTTGGGGAATTCTCTCTCATGAGGTGCCCAACAAACACTCTGCAAGAGAAAGCTTACATGTACAAGAGTAAAGGATACAATCCTACAATAACAGCTTCAAGGCATTTAATGGGTAAGGACTCTTTTATAATTTCCCTTGCTGTATCCATCAACCTGCAGAGATACAAAATTCTTTGCTAATCATAGACTAACTTCACATGATACAACCTTTTCAGTAAAATATTGAGAAAATGCATTTCATGTATTATGGTAATTTTTGTGTGCTATTTAACTGCATGTCTTTACTCTAACAGAGCACTTAATATCATATTCTAATGAAGAGCTCAGCATGTCTGTAATTCAGTTATTTTCCTTTTCAACTCAACCGCTCATTGTCAAATGGAAGAGTCTAGTAAAGTATAGTTTAGTAAATGTTATAATCTCAGAAAATTGGCTGTCAAATCTGGAAAATTAAAGAGCTGAAAGGCATGTGGCCTAATTCACTATTTTCCATGCCATTTTTGGATCTTACCACAAGCCATTTGGGGATCAGATTAATCATTATCCAAAAGGGACACAAACATTGGTAACAGTACCCTGTCAATGGTCTCCACTTCTTAATCTCAAAAAATTGAGTCCCTGTATGATTATATCTGTGACAACCATGTTAAAAAAATTCAATATAGTTAAGACAAGTCAAAGAAGAAAAGTTTGCCGCATATCCCTAAAAGAAGCCTGTAAAAAAATGCAGTCTACAAGTCTCTTAACCCTTTAACTCCCAAGATCTCATTAGTGATTCTCCTTACTGTTTGCTATACAATTTACATGATTCTAGTTTGGAGAATTTGGTATTGGATCAACAAATAATCCCCTAATTGATATTTTCCTTTATTCTCATTACCTGTCTGCTTGATATTGTACTGATAGTGTAAGGAGAAATTCTGTCTGGGTCACTAGCAGGACTTAAAGGGTTAAAGATGCAATAGACTATATAAGTTTTGCATAAGTTGTGAATAAGTGTATGTGCTCTGGTCTCTGCAGAGGACCACAAGGTGATCACTTGGCTCACAGACGGTAAACTTTGCTAGTAAGTGGCCATATCTGAAATTCAGTGAAAACTCTCCAAATGACGTCAAACTTGGAATCATATTTCTATGCACTTGTCTGTAACATTACAATTCAACATTCAGGGTCTTGAACCTCCATGACTAGGATAGGAATACAAGCAAGAATTTGAGCCACTCAGGGGAATGAGATTGTAGACAACGCACTTGGGGAAGAAACATGAAATTTGCTCAAACCAGACACAATTTGACTGCTAAGACTTCGTAATCAATGTCGTGATGTTGTTACAAGGATACTGCAGTTGCTGTAGGTAGTTTTGAATCAATCCTAGCTTCTCCTCCACTGACATGACTGGTGTAAACACAGGTACAGCTACATATGGAACCTACATTCAGTTAACATTGAAACATTGAGGTCACATCAATTGGTTGTTTTGGAGAAGCAAAAATAAGTTTTATGTCTTTGAAAATATATTTTGGCGGCATAAACTAACTCAGCATTACAACTATTAACGACAGTTTTTGTGATAACTTTGATTTTGAAACGAATAGTCTGCAATAGTTGAGATAATGTTTAAATTTCAGTTTTATGTAAGTATATACTTATAATATAAATTTTACTCATGAGGTTCTCATAATTTATGATTTTTTGTTCCCAGTAAGATCTCAAACATGTATCAAATTGGCGCCTTGCCTTTGCTAGGTGTTCACTTTCTCTCACACTCTGCACAACTTGTGCTCCCTTCGGATGTATTTTCTCCACATGACGCCACATTCTTTCCCAAGTTTTCTTACTAATAGGAAAACCATCTTTGTTCACATAGAACAGTATTCCACTCTCGTCCTCACTTGGTACATCTTTGTTGTTCTCGTCTCCCTGGTCTTCGCATGAAGGGAATTTATTGGCCATGACACCAATAAGAGCTCATGCTTTTACATTCTGATACACTTCTCCCACTTCTTCTTTTGAGACTCCATTGGTACAGGAGAAAATTTTGGAAAAATCGCAAGCTTAGTGCGTTGCTATGCCAAAGGAAGACTTATGTTTAATTGGCTGCTTCATGCCGTTAGTTTCCAGTTTCTTAGAACGCGCGGCCGGTCGCTGAGAATCTGCGTTAATTTGATACTAATAGATACTAATTAAATCCGCATATAAGCGGTTAATTACGAGCGAATCGGGTGGAATCTGCGATCCTCTTTCCGAGCGTTCGTTCGCAAGAATACACAACGGGCAAGAAAAGGGCTTCTGGGTCGTAAGAGCGACGATGAGGATGATCATTTCCCATCGATCACTATGCATACATTGTGATCGTTCAAGACACAGCATGCGACTTTCCCGATGCAAACCGAGCAAATTATGGCCAAGTTCAGGGCTGCTGAAGATGGCCGAACTTTTAAATCGATGAGTAGAGAAGATGTGTTGAAGACAATCCTTGATGGTGATCGTAACTCATTTGGGTAAAATTTCCGCACAGCCCCATCCTACAGTATGCACTCAGTTCTTTAACAGAGAAAACAATGACAAAAACAATACATTTCCATTGGGAAAAAAGATTTGTTTTACAATAGTATGGGGCTGTGCGGAAACTTTACCTTAATTTGTATAGGTAATCACATGATTTCGAGTGCAATTTGGAATAAGTAAGCACGAGTGTGATTACGTATTATTAAAAATACGAGAGAGCTTATCATAATTATGCAGAAGCAAGGCGCGCGTATCAAGTGCTAAAATAATTTATTCTAACTCTACAAGTGACATTGTGCGTTCGGTTAAAACAAAGGATGAGGTCACAGTTTTTAGCCGTAGGGACCGACCCTTGGCCGATAAATAACATATATATTTTTTAAGTTAACATTAAGTTCATTAAGTAATCGGCGAGGAAAGTAATGGTAAGTAGATTCAAACTTTTTTGTTTTGAAGTTATGAGAGTTTGCTCGTTTGTTTGCAGCAATGGCGTGTGAAAATCTGGTCTTTCCTCCACAAGAACTAAATTCGGATGGTACACTCCAAAGAGACACAAGGGGATTTAATGCGGCCTTTTCTCATTGAATTCCTTAAGTTTCTGTTGTACAATTTACGGTACAAATGTCCAAATTGAACAGACTCACCGAGAGCGTATATTTGTTGTAGAACTGAAATTAAAACTTCGCTCGCCTTTCCACTACGAACCAACTGTTTAAGAAAATTCAGATATTAAATGAATGAAAGTTTCATCGATTAGCTTAACTATAACTAAATATCTCACGTTTTAACTTTCTAGGTACTTTTTGTGAACGATAAAAATTAATTGCAGGCGGTTTTTAGGCCGCCTGTCAACCAACGTAATGACACCATTGATAATACAAAAAAGTCATTCTAAAACGAAAATTTTTCAGTCAACCAAAGTGACTTGAGAGAGAGAAAAGAGAGGATTGTTTTGGTTTGTTACTTGTTTGTTACTTCTTTGCACTGAATCAACCCTCTTCTGCATTGAATTACCTAAAACTGCGTTTATCTTAACCAATCAGAACTGATTTTTTCATGTATCTTATTAACCATGAAATTTTTAAAAAGTTTGATCTTGAGAGAATAAAAGAAATAAAATAAGTAACTGACAAACTGTATGTTGCAAGTGTAAGTTTATTGTCAGTGTTGAGTGAAGGTAATATAAATTTGTTGGCAAAAAATTTGCACAACTGTTCCAATTTTGTTTTAAATGTTCTTTGCAAACTGTAATCCATTTTCTCGTCAGGTTGTAACACTTATTCAAACTGAAGTTCTGCTGAAAATATAAACTTGCTCACATAGTTTGTTGGAGTAAAATTGAGAGTTGTGTTGAGTTTTCTTTAATAAATATATGAAATGAAGAAAGCAATTCTGCTCTTTAAATTTTTGGCAGGTAATGAGTAACTAAGGATTGAGCCTTAAAGTGTCTTTACCATGGCTAAGTTTAGGCTTAGGTGTACATTGCAATTTTTCTAAAGAATATGACACAGATATTAAGGTACTAAGCTGTTTAGACACTTAAAAACTTACATGCATTTGTGTATTTTGCAATTTGTTTCTAACTCAAACCCATCCTAATACACTAGAACTATCTCCAGAGGAGTTTCCTTTAATGACACTCAAACAACATGTTATAAACCAGAAAACTCCGCCAAAACAAGTTTTCCATGCTGTGCAACATGAAGATAGTCATCAATACGTTGACCTTGAAAAACACGTTCAGTCTCGTTTCTCACCCCACTGCAGTGATGATGAACAATATGCAGGATCTTACAAGGATTTTTTATTTTAAAGCCTCCATATTTTCTGAAGTTGAAAATCAAAACTTGCTCAATGCCTCCAATGTTTGGGCGATAGTCAATCTTGTCCAATAACCAAGGGGAAACTGGTGCAAGAAGTCTGAACAGAAATCCATCATGAGATCCTTGATATTTTGACTTTGGTCCACAAAAATCTGTGGCATCACAGAGACGAATATTTTCTTCACTTTCATGCCTGGTGAGAGCATACATTGTTTTCCTACTCAAAATACTTTCATCCAGTTTTTCATATCCTCTATGTACATAACAGTCAGAGTTCATAACCATTACATTTTTTCGAATCAAATGTTTTGAGGCAAATTCAAAGGCATCTTTATAGTGCATGCGTCGACCAAGAATGATGAAGTCTAGTTTCCAATCTTGTTCCAAATTCTGTGCTTTTATGAAAATGGGGTCTTTGTCTTTTTCACAGAGAATATGAACTGCTGCAACCTAAAGGAAATAAAACTAATTTTTACCAGGTTTTATGGGGCTGGGGGGAAGAGTGAAGATAGAATTATTCTGTTTAGTCTCACTCCTGAAAGTCCTATAAATTAATTTGAATTCAGTGAGCTGAGTAATGTTTAAACTCACATGTGGACTCTGCAGATTTTTTTGCAGACTGTAGATATACTCTGCTTGTCGCTTTAAGACATGATCTTCGACTTTACCGGAAGTGTACAAAACTGGAAACTGGATGATAAGATGTAGTTGGGCACTTGCTTGCCTGAATGGGTATGTGTCCTCTATGTCACCTGTCAAAATCCATTTAAAAAAATACCAGTTTTGGTTTTTGCACAATTGATACTTTTTCATTCATGTATAACTACAAAAATTAATGTCAACATTAAGACATGGGTAAGCATAGCATGCAGGAGTTAATTTTTTGGTTGGGTGGGTTGAGATGGGACACTTTGTGTACCAAATGTTTTCATTTAAGTAACAGCAAAGAGCATAACTTTCAAAAGAACAAAAATATCACATTACTTCACCTTTAGAGAAAGACAAAAGAAACACCTAATTTATCTGAACTCTCGCCGATTTTTGTGGTCTATTGTCTCCATTGTCTAAATATTTCTGAGCAAAAATGAAATGTATTGATGCTATGCTTACTGTAGTCTCCTTTGCAGCTGTTGTTTGGTCTTGTCATACAACACCCTCTATTCCCCATCGGAGAGAGAGCACACTTTGTGTGACCAGACCAAATAATGGTTGCAAAAGAGACTATGCTTACTGCTGTTCATCTGACAGTGAGAAAATCAAAATTATATCTTCTGTTAATCACCTCAAAATACAATTCCACATAATTTTACAATGAAAAGCAAACTGAAACTCTGCTGTACCTTCAATAGACCCAAATCAAAGATATATTGCGATCTTGAATAAGTGAAGATACATTGAGTAAGGGAAAAGGATACTATTTCAAGAAGGCTACTGAATTAGTTGTTGCCTATCTGGACTGTGCCCTGTGTGTGTGAAATAAGTGTCAAAATGCAGGTTGTATACAAGGAATTAACGCTGATTGGGTTATGTCCAAGGTAGCCAAAAGCAAGTTTTATTTGTAGCAAAAGTCAAAATGCAGGAGAATTGCATAGAAAATTAACTATCAGTAGCATTAAGTTCCATGTGAATTTTTTTCAGTGGTGTCAGATAATGCAGTTAGAATATGTGATAAAATACAGGTTGTTTACAAGGAAATGGCACATGATGGAGCAAAGTGTAATGTGGCAAAATGGAATTTGATTAGTAGAATACAATTCAAGCACAATTTCCTGGATGCATCCATGATGATTGTTAAGGGTCCAGGTACAAATTTTACCTTCAGAAGTTGAAAATCTCAGGTAGATGAAAAGTGACGAGAGAACTGTAGTACTCAGTAGAAATACACAAAGTCTGGCTTTTCCATGTGACCATGATCTGCACTGAATTTAATGTAATAAAAAGTGGTTAAATTATGCTGAAGCCCATGTATAAAAACCAAAACCAAACCAATCAAAACAATTATATCAGAACAAAGTTAAATAATACAAGGTATTGAACTCAAAAATGAAAAGAAGCTGACTGCCAAAAGTACAGGAAATTGTGACAAGCCAAGTTGTGATTGCACTAGCTTTGTAACTGATTGGTTGAGGGGGAGCACTGGTATAATCCTAACCAAACATAATCTACATTCTACATCTACATTTGAATTCAATTAACAATTGGTTCATACGTCAGCGTGTGCTCATCGAGATATGAAACATGCGGGAAGTTTGGAGAGCATGAAAGATGCATAAGAGTTGCTCGAGGCGTAGCTGAGAGCAACTCTAGCTTCTTGAGTGCTCTCCAAATTTCCCAAGTGCTTCATATCTCAATGAACGCACAGTTGACATATGAACCAATTGTTTTATAACATTTTCAACCCCATGGAAAAATTTTTTCTCGAGGGATTTGTTTGCTGACATCATGAGCGTGCACAATAGGAATATGAAGCACGCTTCGGCAATTGAATTTGATTACACAAATTTACTAGCTATGTTATAACATTTGACAACTCGCGCCAACTTCATAGATATAAACATGAGTTTTCCTGACTAGCAATCCTGCAATGCAGGATATTCACCATGTTGGATTTATTTTGTTGTATTGTACTTGTGATTTCATGGATAAGTAAAAATAAGCTTGAGTTCTTTGGATCATTTAGACCTAAACCCAAAACATGAAAATCTGGCCCAGAATCTTTATTCAACTTCAAAGATCTTGTATCCATCCAGGAAGTTTTCATTACTCTTTATATTGGAATTTAACCAAGACTCATTAGCCAGGATGATAACTGTGTTAAATTCATTGATCATAGTAGCAGTGCTTGCAGTAATAATGAATGTTTTCTTTTCATTTCAACAAAGTGTAAACTATCGAAAATATTCACTTCACAAACCTGTGTTACGCAACGCATTATTTCACCTCGCAGTCGTCGATTTGAATTGACGATAACAAAAAAATCCTTGAGAAAGCAAAATGATGAAAGTGTTCTTCGAAATCACTCAGTTTCAAACCGTCGGTGTTGTCGGTGAAGACCTAACCTTCATTATAGTACACGAGCGCTCCCTCACCTTCGCGCTAGAATCTGCGCACCGCAGTGAATTCTGGGAGGAAGGCAGAAGAACGTCTCTATACATACTGTAGGAATTTAAGCCGTTCTCGTTTGCCAATTTTTGAAAAATTGTCGAATATTTTAATTCGCTCTAGTGCCCTTTTTCAACTTGAGGGTCGCCCTAGTGCGACACGAGCCTCTACCAGATCTGAGCTTATACCTAAGAGTTAAACCTTGCACTCAAAGGCTCATTTCCAACCTTGATGCAGCGCGGTCGTTTGTTTTTGTTCCGAACCTTCGCTTTTGATTAAATAGCGCCTCTGATTGGTCAGTTATTTTTACCTTGTCAAGTTGTCTCAAATTACCTTCTGCGTTCTCTCCGGTGAATTTGAAGACCTTGACAAAATAATTCTGTTTAAAACAGTTCTATACGTTTTAATCTGGCATGGAATCAGATGAATCCATTGATTTTGTAGATTCCGAGGCAGTAAACGCGTATGGATCGGTTGTTGCTAAAGAGGAACACGAAAACCCTTGCGAGTATTGCGATGAAGGTGAAAATGTCGATCCACCACGTTTTCATCCATTCATCAATTTTTTTAAATTGAAGTTTGCCATCCTTGTTAAATAGGACCAAGGGTCAGTTGAAGTTTCCTGCCCGTGGAGAGGAGCTTGCGCTCGAAAGAGTGGTCGAGGTTGTTGTCCATGCAAAACAGCAAATAAGAATTTTAACGCAAACTGTCGGTGTCGCTGACGTTCCTGCAATGAAGTTACTAAACTTAAAATAATTAAACGTCCGGTAGTCCGATATTTTTCCATATTTCTCTTCGAAATACCAAAATGTTCTACCTTTATTTACAATCCTCAAGCGCTTCCAGGCAGCCTAAAATTTCGAACTTGATGTTTTTCGCTAACCCTGTATACAGAGTACTTAGCCATGCAAACGCTTGACACTTAAAAACTTTTCAATGACACGGCTGACACGGTCCTCAGTTAACTCCATATTTCTCTCTGAAATATACCAATTTTTTGTTGGAAAATATTCTACCTTCATTTATAATCTTCAAGCACTTCTACGAAGTGAAAAAATTCCAACGTTGTCCGTTTCGCTGACCTTGTACTCAGATTGCGGAGAGATCCAAGCGTGACACTAACAAAATTTTCACTGGACACGGTCTTCGATTAACGAAACGTCCAGGAGTCTGATATTTTTCCATATTTCTCTTTGAAAAATACAAATTTCTATTGGAAATATTTTATCTTAATTTAGAATCCTCAAGCGCCTCTAGAAAGTGAAAAAATTTGAACGTTGTAAGGGCTTTTCTTATGTACGTTGAAAACCTCGAAATGGACAACTCGCTAAAATGGGTTCTTTTCATCAAAGTAAGCGGTCAGATAACAAGTGATACGCTGTGGGAGTAAAGTGAGGTATTTTTATTGAGAATTTGACGTATTGTTTTATTCCTTAGAGCGGTCGTAAATATTCTCATACAAATTCTTATAATTCCGCTATGACTATGCAAGATGATTATCTCACAGCTGGAGCTTGGGCCGCCCGTGTCTTAACAAAAGTGGAGACTATTACATCGAACTCAATCTTATTTTCTAATTTTAACGATTATTAACTGTTGAGGGATCCAAAATAACACCTTAACAATTATGAAGACGTCTTGAGTCTGGCGATCTGCGGATAATGCAGAGCCACTCGCCCTCCGGGTCTTAAATCCCTCGCAGCTCATGTGTAACCCTTCCTCGCACAACTCGCACTGTACCATGTCGTCCCAACACTCAGGCATTGAACAATGACAAAATAAATTAGTGTCACAAGTTTTTCTCTTATTGAATCTAGCAGTGTTCGACTATCGCGGAAAAAGTTCTAAAACGACCTTTCTCCAGACATTAAATTAAATTCTTGCCCATTTTCCCTTAATCAAAAGAAACCTCCGACGGGATGCCAGTTCTTATGCATTAACGATACGCATGTTTTGAATTAAAAACAAACCTTAGTACGCACTGGAACGTAAGGTATCACGTTAAGGATGATGTTTTTACTCAGTTTTGTTAGGGTGTCCAAATCCGCGGAGGGGGTCCATATCCGCTAGCGCATTTGGATCGGGGGATCCAAATCTAAGGAGGTCCAAATCCGCTGGGACACCGGGTCGCACTTGAGAGAATTCAAATATTTGCCACCAAAAAGTGGCAAAAATTCATATTGTGAGGGGTCATCGCCGCAAAAAATTGTGTGTTAAATTCTGTTATGTAAAATCTGTCCAGTTTTTGTGACGTTGTGATTGTGATGTTTTAAATTCCGTTTTGATTGTGTAATTTTAATTCTGTCCTGCTAATTTCTTTCCGTTTGTTCAATTTGTGTTCTAGTGTTTTCAGCAAAGAATTTACGAAGTACGCAAGTTCTACACAACAGAATTTGACACACGATTTGGCGGCGATGACCCTTCAATAAACTGTAACTCCGGGAAATATTTCAATGAGGATGAGTCTAATGAATTAAACTCCTAAGAAGATAATTATGAAGGGCAGGCCGCTAAAGTAATCATCGCGGAACGAGTTTTACTGTGTGTGTGTGAATGTTATTTGCAAAATTGTCAGAACTTTACGTCCTTCCAAGCTTTAAGCTTTGGTCTGCTCTGGTTTCAGCGAATGAATTGTCGGAAACCAGTACAATTTACGAAGTTCTTCGTGGTGATTTTTATATAATTTCACAAGCGATTTATGCATTTGGTTAAGTGTCCCACCTCCTCAACGAAGAAATATTGTTGATCTCCCCTTTTCCTGCTTTATTGCCTTCACCATCGATCGATTCCTCGTGGTTCACAGTGTTCTCCCTTATTTTAAGCATGACAGGTAAAATAAATTTTCAAACCGGTAAAGCAATCCTTTTACCTGTTGAATTTCCAAGCAATTTTAAACGGTTATAAGAGGTACTACAGGCGGTAAATGTCACCGGTTACCGCCTGTAAAGGAGAACACTGGGTTCAGATGAACTGATGTACTTGATCAAACAACTATCGATCACTGGGAACGTCTTTATCGTCGCTTTTACAAATTAGAAGCCCTTTTCTTTGCCTTTGAGAACTCCTTTTAAGCAACAATCAAAATCCATCCCTTCGTTGGCCGTCTTTGTTTACAAGGGACCTTAAGCATCTTTGTCTACTGGGGACCTTCAGAAAACCATGACAGCGATGGCAACGAGGACGTGGCAAAACAAAAGATCTAATGAGCAGAAAAGTAGCTCGGCACGTGCTTTTAAAACTGTGTACATTTCTTGAAAGATAATTGCTTTCAGTCCTAAAAGACGGAACGGCGGAAAACTACCCCAAATCCTAGAAGACGGAATAGTAGTACACACATTCCCCTCGATACTGTATTTTCCTTTCCTACATCATAGCGGTGTTCTGGTCTTGTATATACGTAAATAAGTGAGACCTTTCCTTACCACTTTCCCCCCCTTATCGTCATAACTTCCGCGGAAATTACTTCAATTCCCCCCAAAAAAATATTTTCTGATAATGTGTAACAGCATGTTGTTGGTCGTTCAGTTTGTTCGAGATGATTTTCTGTGTTTGTCGAGGTGTTAGGTGGGTTGACAGGCCGACACGACTCTTGCTGTTCTCCTGATTAGGTTATTCTTGAAATAACTGATCTTTAGGCCTTTGCTTTGATGAGGATGTCTTAACCCTTTACACTCTAACATCAGTAGACATATTCTTCATACTGTTCTCTATATATTTCCTAAGGTGCTGACAAGGAGAATTTGTTTAACAATCAAGAGCTTCTATCAATAGTGATCATTTTGTTTTTTCTTGTGACCTTTCTGTGTGATTTGGGGATGATATTGTAAGGAGAAATTAGATGCTAGTCACTTGAAGGGGTTCAAGGGTTAAATGATTTTCCCCTTTTTTTATGAAACCAAGGCAGACCACACTATGTCTTTGTGGAATGTATGCGCCATGTTTGCTGCACGCTTTTTTCTAAGGCTCTGTTCTATCCTATGTTTTCTCGATTTTCCTGCGTTGTGGCTGGGGAGGTTCGATTACCATCCGAGCCAGAACAAAGATCACCAGATTCCTGACGACCATATGGGGCTTTTACGACACGATAGCTCAATTCCTACGCGATTTTTTGCTGTGACCCTTAAAGTATAAGAACCACGAGAACCAGAGAACTACCGAGAACTACACAATTACCGTTTTATCAGTATTATATTTATGCGAAGTCCGATGGTAAGCGACTCATGACGTCAGCTGTGGCTATTACACCGGAGATCAGCCCTTAAAGTGGTTTTCAAGCGTAACGAGTGTGAAACTAATTCGAACTTGAACCTTCCTATTAGCAGAACTACAAGACATGGTACCACCGTCTTGGCTCTTCCTAGCCGAGATTTCTAGATGGACTTGACTCTCCATATGGATATAGAGGCTAACCCTGGCCCGGACGAAGACGCCGTTGCGACAAGAAGAGAAAGTTCACTGGAACCGTATTTAAATTATTGCACCACCACAACAATAGCCTATTCAAGGAATCAATTACTCAATCTCAGATCGAAATATTCCATCTCTCAAGACCTCTTACGTCTGCTTAAGAACCAGGACATCTTCAAAAGCAGGGGAGGCCGTGCCGGAGTTTCATTCCGAAACAAGATTTTCAATATGTTATAGGCCTAAGAAGGATTCCAGATTCAACCAAGTAGGTTCAATGTAAACAAAGCCAGATCGCCCGTTCATCCACCAGAGATTATTGACTCAGACCGAATTCAAGATTCTCACAGACTTAAAGTTCTTCATCTAAATATTCGTTCGCTCCGAAATTCTGAACACTTTAACCAACTTAAAGAACTGAATAAAAGAGGTAAATTCGATGTTATTACCATCTCTGAGTCCTGGCTGAACACGAGCGTTTCATCGTTGGAGGTGAACTTGGAAGGATACAAGCTCTCAAGACTTGATCGGCTCCACATGGGAGGGGGAGGCGTTTGTGTCTATATTCGCAATAATTTGAAAGCTAAGGTTTTAAAAGATCTTTCATCAATTTCCGAGAGAAATTTCCACCAACTCTGGATAAGTCTTCAGTGGAAGAAAACACAGTCAATTGTGGTGTGTACAACCTACCGACCAGATGACTGCCCCCTTAGTGCTTTCGAGGATACCCTGAAACCTACTTACATGTAAGCACTGACGCTTAACAAACCCATCGTGATCCTTGTGGATTTAAACTGTGATCTACGGAAAGCCTGCGCGGAGAGCAGAGCGTTAAACAATTTCTCGTCTGAGATGAATCTTCAACAACTCATTAAGCATCCAACAAGGATTACAGCTACAACTAAGCCCCTGCTCGATGTTATTTTGGTGTCCTGCCCTCGGTCGGTACGTGGTAGCGGCGTGATCAACTACTCCATCAGTGATCACCTGCCAGTTTTTGTAGAGCTTAAGGTGAAAGCACCCAAGCCTTCGCCCCACTATATAACAGCACGTAGTTATAAGAACTATGAGCCGGGCGTATTTACCGCTGATCTTGCTAACCAATCAGACCAGCTCCTGTCCATCTTTAGCTGCAGTGATGTGGATACCAAACTTAACACTCTCAAT
This sequence comes from Pocillopora verrucosa, assembly GCF_036669915.1. Lineage (NCBI taxonomy): Eukaryota > Metazoa > Cnidaria > Anthozoa > Scleractinia > Pocilloporidae > Pocillopora > Pocillopora verrucosa. The sequence continues at coordinate 1,026,560 of NC_089318.1, forward strand.
GATGTTGTTGGACGCACGTTGGACTTGCATGCTCCCGTCAGAACAACCAGGATTCGTCATCGCCCTTGTCCATTTGTATCAAAAGGCATTAAACAACTCATGAAAACAAGAGACCTACTTCACCGCAATTTTTTTCAGTCTCGCGACCCCTCGGATTGAAGTAAATATAAAGAATCCAGGGATACCATCAAAGAAATACTGAGAGAAACAGAGCGGAATTATACTTTTCTTTAAGTTCATCATAACAAGAGCAATCCTAGTTCACTCTGGAAAGTAATCAATCGCGTTATTCCATCAAAGAACAAAGAGCCTCAACGAGTTTATACCAAAGACCTGAAGACAGTCGCCGATGAGTTTAATGTATTTTTTACGTCAGTTGGTAAGATTGCAGCCTCGCTGCTAGTCATCTTGCAGAAATTAATAACATCACTTGGTCAGAGCAGCAGTTACCATGACCGCCTGCTGGAGATCTTTTTGACTTTAAGCGTGTGTCGTGTGAAGAGGTGCGACGCATTATTTCATCTTTGCCGCTAAACAAGTCTCCAGGCCCTGACAAAATACATACTCGAGTGTACAGGGATTGTTGAGCGTTAGCCCTTCGTCAGAGCGATTGACGAAGGGCTAACGCTCGAAACGTCAGCTTTTTTACCCTTTACGGTGGCTAATTTACGTTTTCAACTCGGTTGTTAACACTAAATTACCTGCGAGTAAAAAATAGTTTTGATGGGAAAACTCTCGAACAATTAATATCATCGTTAGTCTTCAGTAAAATGCTGTACTGTTCGACAGTGTGGTCCAATACTTCTACGACCAACATCAAGAAGTTACAACTAGTGCAAAACTTTGCTTGTAAAATTGTTACTAAGACTAGAAAGTTCGATCATGTGACCCCTCTATTACGCGAACTAGACTGGCTCTCTGTAGATCAGCTTTATTTTTCAGAGCCACTGTCATGACTTATAAATGCATGAACCATCTTGCCCCTAGGTACTTGAGTAGTAAGTTTGTTAAGAGATCGGACATTCATAATCGTAGGACACGAAATCGTGAAGCTCTACAGATTCCATTCTTTAGGTCAGGGTCTGGTCAGCGGTCCTTTGCCTTTAGAGGGGCGGGGCTCTGGAACAATATATCTCCAGAATTAAGACAGTGTGCCTCCCTAAAGGCATTTAAGGAGAAACTTAAGAGTCACATTCTTGCAAACAGCTATTAGTTTTGATATAATTAGTGATATTAATGTAAATAGTCGTTAGTTTTTGATATTATTGATTTGATGAAGTTATGTAAATAGATGCTGAAAAGCCCCTTTGGGGAGTACCTATTAAAGTTTTCTTTCTTAATAATTGTTGACATGAGACGAGGGTTATGAATAAAGCCCTGAAAATTGCATATCTAAATTACAACTCCGGCTTAATGTCTCAATAAAGTCAAATGAAATGCTAATCGGGGCATTTGTGATATTTTTCAGCCTTCATGAGCCGTTTGAAGCGTCTTTTTACGAAATTACTTTCGGCCTGAGGCCGTTAAGAGAAAAGGAGACTGCGTTTGGCTCGGTTTTGAAGCGCGGTGGGCTGTCACGGGAAGTTGCTGCACTGTATGGTAAATTTAAAACGGCCTGCATGCTTCAAATACCTTTGGTCGCTGAGTTTGGCACCGATCATATCGAGAAAGCTACAATAATTACAATGCAGAATAAAAAGTGAACTATACAAATTTGACACGCTCTCATCAAGGTAATTCTTAAATTCGGCAAGATACATAATATCAGGCATATCAGGGAGGAGCTGATTCCATTATCAAGCAGTTCTTGGGGAAAAAGAAAATTTGAAAACGTCTTTCTTACAGTTAGGTTCAAGAAACTTAAGCCTATGGCTATTCCTGGTACGGGTCTCTTTACCGAAATTAAAAAAACCGCTAATCTCAATGTCAACTAAACCGTGAATAACTTTATAGATTATGATCAAGCGAGATCTTATTCTCTTTTATACAAGGGTGCAAAGTTCTAATTTTTCCAGCATGGACGTGACGCTTGACGACCAGTCATGATCGTTTCTACAGAAAGGGACTGATACTCTTTGCACTCCCTCCAGTCTGAAAATGTCGCATGTCGCATGACAATGTGGGTCCCAAGCAATGGACGCGTACTCGAGCTTAGGCTGGACTAAGGTAACATATAACGTCTTTTTGATGCTCTCTGTACAAAACCAGAAATTTCTCTTAACTAAGCCTCACATTGTTGGCGGTGTTACAAATATGATTTATATTTTCCTTCCATCTAAGTCTATTATCTATTTCAACTCCTAAGTATGGATGGGAATTTGCGTATTCTAAAATTTTGCCACAGAAGTAAAATTTTGCAAGGGATGACGGTTCGCGCTTAAGTGAGACGCACATAGCATTTCTTGGGGTTAAATTCCATCTGCCACATTGACTGCCATTTCTCAAGACTGCACGAGTCATCCTGGATTTTCTTATCATGTAAAGGGTCCACTATTGAAACCTACAATAGAAAGTCATCAGCAAATAACCGAGCGCTACAATAGATGTTTGATGGTAAGTCAATGATATACATTGAAGAAAGCAGAGGCCCCAAAACAGTGCTCTCTGAGACACCAGAAGTGACCTTTGACCTTGTGGAGAAGTTTCCATCGCGCTGGTATCGCTCAGTAAGGAAACACTTGATCCAAAACAATATAAGGCCACGGATACCATAAAAGTGCAGTTTTTGTTAAAAGCGGACGTGAGGGACTTTATCAAAAGTTTTAGGGAAATCAAGACTGTCCAGTGATACAAATGCATTCGTATCCAGGACTTTTGCTATGTCATGAAAAATATAAACGAACTGTGTTTCCGTTGAGCGTCTTCACCTAAAACCATGTTTCGAGTCTACTAGAATGTCGTGCCTTTCAAGATATTTCACTTTATGACTGTGAAGAATATGTTCCATAATTTTATATACTGTACAAGTCAATGAAATAGGTCTATAGTTTTCCGGGTTGGATCTACTTCCTTTCTTGAATACAACGCAGATGTTAGCCTCTTTCCATTGACTTGGTAGTATACCGCTTTCCAAGGACGATAGGAAAATAAGTTAGAGATACGTGCGATTTCGTCGGCAGCCAACTTAATTAGCCAAGGATTAAGGTCGTCACGGACCAGGCGCTTCATCGTCCTTTAAAGATTGCAGTTGTTTCTTGACACCATTACAGCTGAATATTAATGGATCGATTTCCGGGATAATGCTAGGCCCAAGAGACGGGATGTTATTCATGTCTTCAGACACATAGACGCTGCAGAAATGGGAGTTCAGGGCTTCCGCCTTAGCTCGCGCATGAGAGAGAAGTTTGCTGCCGACCTCCAGGTTTGCTACTGCCAACTTGTTTGTTCATGTCAACAATTATTTACTACAAACACATAGAGTGGTCTGTTTGTGTTTTTATCCTCCGCCCATAGGAAAATACTGTATTAATAGTTCCGTCGTCGAGGATTAGGGATGATTTTCGGCCATTCTGTCTTTTAGGATTTGGGGTAACTTTCCGCCATTCTGTCACCCCTAACGTTCCGATTTTTAAGGTCGTCCTTTTTTCAGGCCTTATTTTCACTACTGCTTAGGTATAGTGCTCATTACTGCGAGGATCGCTTTCATATTCATTTCTTAAACAGCAGTTCGCATATATGATTTTCATACATTCGCAGTCACCGATTTATCACTCTACAGGTTTATTATGAACCAACATAATGACCAACTCCCAGTTGGTTTTTTAGCTCAGTTGGTAGAGCACTGCACCGTTATCGCAGAGTTCACAGGTTCAAATCCCCTACAGGCCTGAAGTTTTTTTAAGCCTTATCATTACTGCTTAAGTAGTGCTCATTACTTCGAATACCGCTTTCATATTCAGAAATCTGCTTTGTTTCTCCTTGAACGATATACTTATCCTGACGAACGGGTGTTCGATAGCGCGGGCTCATACTTCACAATTAGAGGACGTCGACAATGATCAGCCAATCAGCGAGGTCGTAGTATCTTGGAGTATAGTGCCACATCACAGAGGCTAAATGGTCTTACTTTTGTAGCATTTGCACTGGTTTTATCGTTTTGATTTTCATCCAAAATGTCCTGGCTAAGTAGTAATTTTACAGATAGTCTATCAAGTATTTCGAATTTCACTGGACAGATTTCTTCCTTCACTCGTGAAATGTTAACAGAAGGAACAGAGGAGGTCTCAGGTAAGCTGGAGCCGACCCTCAAATTTTCGGAGTTTTTCACTTCAATTTCGTGTGATCTTCTTGCAACCTTTCCCTTTTTATTGGCTCATCAGTAATACTGAATTGCAGCGAAGTATTTTGCAAAGTCTTCGTTTTCAGTTTTTTCTCAAAAGGACTCGGATAACTGTTTACATATTTACATGCACACTTACGTCTACTTCCTAAGGATATATTTTAGCATTAAGCTATGAAAGCGTTTCTTCTTATTTACAGACCCTTCAGCAGAGCTTCAAGTTGCACAGGGTCGAATAAATGAGCTCGAATCACATATTATTACTCAAAAGGCCGAGGTAAGTATCTTTGTGTCGTGTAAATCATTACTCTTTCGATTTTGAATGGGTGTTGAAGTAAACACTTAAACCTGATAAGTTATCACGATGCATAACCAATTTTTTCAATAGCACTTAGATAATTTTGCCTTCATAGACAACATAATTAAAGTATTGTGGGTTAAAAATAGAGTATAGTAAAAGAAGTGTACAGTATGAAATTGAGATATTTGTTTATTTCTCAAAGATTACCTTCCATTTTCAGATATGTCAGTTTAATTTGTATTGTAACATATATCACAGTAGTTAGTGTTTTGTTATTATTTTTTCTTTTTGTGATTGTCGTTGGGTCAATTAGATTTTGTTGTTTTATCAACCATAGTATGTCTGAGATTACACTAAATTATTGATTGGTTTATTTGATGAAATGCAGAACAGCAGTAAGCTTTTCTGCAGACTTCCCTGACCTGAAAACATGCAGGAAAAAACTTACATTTTGGCAACCCTATTACCTTTAACAAGCTAAAATCAGTATCCATATTCTCTAAACTATTTTCTGTAAGTATCCTTTGGTACTGACAAGGAGAGTTTGTTTATCCATCAAAGCTTCATAGGTTGGTGATAATCTCCTTAATTCTCATGATCATAAGCAGAAATTAGGTGCTGGTTACTCTTATTCTTTAAAGGATTAACAGGTTGTTGTTTCATGTTTATTAGTATGAAAGACTGAGGCAAAGTAATGATGAACTTCATGTGAGACTTGAAGCAGCAGAGCTTCAGACGAGCAGCATATCGAGGGATTACAGGGCACAATTGCATAGTAAAGAGGTAATCAGGGTTCAGGTTATATGAATTTAACTATCAATCTGTTTTGAAGCTGGTGGTGTTTTGAACCAAAAAAAAATTCGGAAACTGAAACTGAATTTACAAATTAAGAAACGTTTGGTAAGCTTTTAGCCTTTAAAAAGTTAAATACAAGTCTGAGACTGAGATAAAGTAAAATTTGTCTTTATTAGCAACAGTGATACTTTCCAAGATTTAATTGGTTTTATTATTTCCCATCTGTTTGTCACTATGCCCAGGGAAACTTTTTACAATAACTCTGAATCTAGAAAGTGGTGTACAAATGTCCTATGCACCCAGAGAGAGGAGAGACAGTTATAATCAGTTTGTTAATTATAACATAGCTAGTAAATTTGTGTAATCAAATTCAATTGCGCGAGCATGCTTTATATTCCTGTTGTGCATGCTCATGATGTCAGCAAACAAATCCCTCAAGAAAAAAAATTTCCCATTGGGTTGAAAATGTTCAAACAATTGGTTCATACGTCAGCTGTGCGTTCATCGAGATATGAAGCACTTGAGAAGTTTGGAGAGCACTCAAGAAGCTAGAGTTGCTCTCGGCTATGCCTCAAGCAACTCTTACGCATCTTTTGTGTTCTCCAAACTTCCTGTGTGCTTCATATCTTGATGAACACACGCTGACGTATGAACCAATTGTTTATTTGAAAGAATTTTTTTTGTGTAACAGGGAAGTAATTGTACAATCTTTGTTTCACCTCTTACATGCCTTTCTTAGTTCTTTTTGTTCTGATTGAACAGGAAGAATTAATAAAATTGAGAGAACTCAGAAGATTTCATGAGGAAAATGGCCATAATCTTGGAGGTAGAGAGAGGCATGACTCTACTGACAGTATTGAAGATTCCATGGAGACAAAAAGATTACATAGTGAGATCTCAAAACTGCAAGCTGAATGCCAACACTGGAAATCCATAGCAACTGGAGTGGTAAGTGGGAAGAGGAAAGAAAAACAGAGGCTTCATGACATCAATGTTTAGCTGCCATGATCTGATCAAAAATTCTCCATTCCCACTGCCACACTACATTTCCTTGTTTATGAGACAGGAGAATTTGATAGTATATCAAATTATTATCCTCAAGCAAAAATGTCATATTAAAACTTCACATCTGGAAATTGAAGTCAACCTCTTAACCCTTCTGCTTCTAGAAGTGATTAACATGTAACTTCTCCTTGCAATTCCAATACGTTATGTTGTGAAAAGGTAATGAGAACAGATTAGTTCAATAGGCAGGAGGGTCATATTTTGGAATAAGTCCAAATTCTCCTGTGTTATTTGCAAGGGAAAATATGATAGTAAGTATGGAGAATTGCCAATTGGATCGAGGGAGTTACATGTTAACTAAACAGTGCATGATCTTAGTGACATAATGATTTGATGATGTATGCAAAGTAATTTTTTATGTTTCCATTTTTCTTCCATTTTGAATACATTCTTGTTTGTACATTTCATGTAACAGGAGAATCAGGATAGACTGCACAAAGAAATAGATCAGTATCAACACGAATTGACTGCACTGCAGAGTAGCTACTCACAAAAGATTGCTAATCTGAACAAAAAGCATAAACAAGAATTACAAAACTGGCAGGATGAGAAAGAAGAATTTTTACGAAGGATTGAAGAGTTGGAAGAGAGCCCTCTTAAGTACAGTGGTATGTTTGTTTTGAATGTTTAGGGTCCACTTGTGATCCAGAGTCTGTCATAGCTTTCAGTGGTACATCTTGGTCAGTGTAGGTGTGAGGTTCATGCTGTTTGTTCAGGATTGATTTTCTGAAATTTAAAAGAATTGAAATAAGGTTATTCACCAATCTGGTGATCTTCAAAACTGATCATGCATTATGCTTTTATGGTGCTTTCAATGCAAACATTTATCAAGTATTCTTATAATGCACTGTTTAATTTCTTTTTTCTTTCAGAAACTGAGAGTTTTGGTCATTTGGAGAAGGATTTTGATCAAACAAATGACAACACAGATGTAGTGTTGTCTCTAAAGAAACAGTTAGTCACTGCAGAGGAGTTCATTGCTGAACTTGAAAACCAGATTAAAACTCAAGAGCAGCAGATAAATGATTTGAATATCCAAGTCCAAGACAAAGAACAAGCTATTTTCACAATGCAAAAGGATTTCACTGACTTGCAAACTAAACTGCAAGATGCAGGTTCAGTGCATGATCAAGCTTTGTCTGACTATGAAAGTAAATTAAATCTGAACATGAGTAATGTGGAAAAACTCCAAAAACAGCTGGAAGATCAAAGGAACGAAATGCTGGGTTTGAGATCTGACTCTGAAGGCCTTTGTAAATTACGAGAGGAGCTCAACTTTGTTGCGGCAGAAAATGCAGAATTAAAGAAACAACTAAGCCATAGCTATGCGGAGGAGAGGAGACTTCATCGCTCTGTGGAGGAGGTGAAGTCTGAGCTAGAACAACTCAGTTCTTCAACCATGGATTTAATGGAAGAACTTCAGTTATCTCAGGATCTTCAACAAGAACAGAGCATTGAACTGGATAATTTGAAGAAGGTGAAATACATCAAAGGAGATGCCAAGAAAGAGATGGGGAAATTAAGGAATGCTCTGGCTGGTAGGTGATAAAATTCTATAAATGCAATTCACTAATAAATCTGTTACAGCAGTGTGCTGTCTTAGATTTACATATACAATGAGTTGGTTTGTAAGGATTCACACACTCTGCTCATGAATAAGTTGTATAAATGTGAGAAAAGATTAGTGTTTGTACTGTGTGTATGATAATGATTACACACACGTGTAAAATACATGTAGAGCTAAGTGATATCCATTTTTTACCTCTGCAGCTCTGTGGGAGCGCCATCTGTGCCTGGTGCAGCTTTACCAGCAGGTCAGACATGAGTTGAACAACAGTAACACGAGGCTATTGGCCGTGTTCCAGGCTCAACATGTAATGCACCTCTCTTAACAGGGTGCTGTGCAGGGGAGAGGGGTGGGGAGCTTTGCTGCCTGACTCTAATGTCACTTTTCTTACTCGTTAAATTCTAAATATTTAACTGGAATTTGTGCCAGTTAACAAGCTTAGAAAAACCAAATATGAGTGAGCATTTTAGACCTTTCATGTAACTTTGTAACTCTAAGTAAGTACTTACTGACTAACTAGCTAATAACTTTTTTAATTGCTGTTTAACATGATTAAAAATGAAAATGGGCTCGCACAGCTTTAAAATATCTTCTGAAAAGTTTTTGTTTCAAATTATTTGTTGTTTTGAACTTGGAAAAACAAATTCCAAGATTTTCTAGGATTTTCTTGTCTGATTTGTAGCTTTAGGGTTCGAATATAATGGATAGATTACTATGGTAAAATTCTTATCAAGCAAATCAGTCACAGATAGTGCAAACAACAGGACAAGCTTTTTTGCTTTTGTAGTTTCTAGTTAAAAATGTTTCCCTTTTTATTTTTCTAAAATTTTCGGTCTTTTGGTAATACTTCCGCTCACTTTGGTGAGCGTTTTTTCTTGGAGCTTTTTCTTTGCGTTTGCATTTTATCCCCCTTATCTCATGCAAAGTGTCCTGGCACTCATCTTTTCCTGCACAGCCCCCTTAATGTCATACGTGTCTTATTAAGCTTTCATGTCTATTATAATAGTTTTTTTCTTCCACATGCTATAGTTAAAACATGCATCATGGCCATTTTGTTAACCCTCACGTAATAGCAAATTAACCAGTAGTCTTGATATCATAACGCACGATTTTCTCTCACGTCTTGGTCGTAAGGTAATCGGTATGTCTCCAAATTCTGTTTTTGTTATAGATGCTTTCTGGAATGATCTGAGAGTTATGGCTATTAAAACAACAATACCCATAGTATAAATTGCTTTTGACAAAGACATCAGTTGCTGCTCGTTTTTTAGTTCTTTATATTTTTCTTGTTTTATGTTTTGTGTTTTTTTGGAAAACAATGACAACAGTTCATAACTTTGTACAGAATCAAAGGAATTTTTCTTTCTTAAACGTTTTATCTGCGCATTTTATATTTTTCAGCTAATGATGATATGCTTTTCATATCAACAGCTCAGCACTAACAGTGTCCGTGATGACCTGAAAGTCCTTCAACAAAGACTGGAAGATCGTAACCAGGCTAAACTGGATCATATCGAGAAAGAGAAGGAAGCCATGATGAGCAAATCAACGGAGCTTCGAGTTGCGGTAGAGGAATTAGAAGGTGGTGTAATGGACCTGCAATCAGACAATGAACAGGTGGCACAAGAAACGAAATACTGTGTCACTGAGATAGGAAGGCAACAGGGGATTGATGAAGATGAAAGAAACGACATTGTGAGATCACTGATGGCTGAGAAAGCTGTTTTGGAGAGCGCTATTGTCGGGCTGCAGCAGAAGCTTCAAGATCAACGAGAGTGTTTCGATTCAACGCAGAATAAGATCAACGAGGGCGTCGATGGTGTGGACAGCAGGTCAGGCTCGGCCGAGAGTGTGGCCAGTTTCACAGGTAGCACACCACGTGACCCTGAATTATCCATTGATATGGGAGATCTCAGGAGAATTAGCGACACCTCCATTGAGCCTGAGATAAGGCAGGAAACTGAAGTATTACAAGAAACTGCTGTCCTCTCAGGTAACGAGATCGCAGTCAGCCAGGAATTAGCGCTTTCTGAGCTGAAGCAACAGCTCCAAGATTACCGACAGCAGTTGGAAGAGTTCGAATTGGCCCAAAAGGATTGGGAAGGAGAAAAGGATGCTCTTGAAGGCCTGGTGTTGAGTCTTAGGCGCCAGGTAAAGGAGTTGCAAGTATTCTTGGGTAACAGCCACGATGAAGAGGAAATTTCGCGACTTCGACAAGAAAACGATCACATCTCATCAAAAAACAAGCATCTTGTGGAGGCGTGGCAGATGTTAGAGAAGGAGTTTGTCACTCTTGACATCAGTAGTTCATCTGCAGGAAATGATTCTGAACTTGATGAGGATCGAATGCAGTTACTACGTGAAGACCTGAATAAATGTGTAGAGAAGTTAAGAGAAGATAACTCTCTTGTACGAGAACAGACAGAGCAACTTATTCAACAAATTGACGAAAAAACATCTATGCTAAATGATTTGCAAAGTAAGCTTGAGGCGAAAAATGATGAAGTTAAAAGCATCTCTGATGAAAAGAGAGATTTGATGATGATGATCAACGAGCGAGACGAGAGAATTTGTGAAATTGAAGAAAGCTTTAATAATCATTTGTTAGACTTGACCAGCTCAAAGGATAATGAGATGAGCCTTCTTCAAACAGAGCAAGAAGATTTGGTTAAACTCTTGGAAGAAACTCGACAAGAATGCTCCTTACTCCGAGGCAAGAATAACGAGTTGCTTGATATCATGGGACAGAATCAACAAAGTCAACTTGAATCTACCGAGGAGAAAAAAGGTTTAGAGTTGTTATTAACTGAAAAGGGCAAACAACTCGAGAACGTAGAAGAAGAAAGAGAAAATTTCGAAAGAATGGTCCAAGAAAAAGAAAAACGAATTGAGTCACTTGTTGCTGAGAGCAACAGTATGTTGATGGAAAAAGAAGTTCTGCAAAGTTTAATTGAAGAATACAAAGAGAAGGCAAAAGTTCAGGAAAAACAGACCACAGAGAGATCTAACCTTGTAAAGGAAATTGAGCAGCTAAATCATAAAATTCAAATGACCGAGGCCAGATGTAGCGACCTGGATGGAAAACAAATGGTTCTTTTGCGAGAAAAAGAAAATCTAGAACTCGAACTTCAACAGAGCGGTGCGAAGGTGGACAAACTTAATTCTGAACTCAAAGAGACATCTGCAGAGATTGAAGTGTTGAAAGAAGAGAAGAGCAAGCTTGTTGTGGCGGCTGAAAGTCATTTCAAGAGTTGTAAGGAGTTAGAGGAGAAATTGTTGGTGAGCATCGCAGAGAAGGAAGAAATATCCAAACAACTGGGATTTAAAGACTTACAGGTCGATAAGCTGGAGCTTGATCTAAGAGAAAAAGGGGCTGACATAGATCTGCTTAAGTTAGACTTGGCAAAGTTGTCCAAAGCACTGAAAGAGAAGGAGCAGGTCATTCATACTCAAGTCGTAAATGCTTCAAACGCTGGAGCGCAAGGCGTTGATGATGCAATGTATCGACAGGCGCAGCTTTTGAGGCTACTGGAGGAGAAAGATCAGGAAATAACAGCTCTGAAACAGAAGGACGCTTCTTTGATTGAACTTGTGAATCGAACGGATCAGAACAATCATCAGGTACGAGAGGCATATGAAGGCAAGCTACAACAACTCAGGGAGGAGAGGGATAGGTTGTTAGATGACTTGAATCTGCGTAATGAAGAGCTATTGACTTTTGAAGACAAACTTGACGCCATGAGAGAGAAAATGAATAGTAAAGATCAAGCTTCACACTTACTGCACAATGAGCATGCGCGACTGCTTGCTTTGAACGAGTCTCAAGCGAATGAGATGGGGAAACTGAGAGAGAGGAACTCAGCGCTGCAGAAACTTGTTGAAGAGTACAACAGGAGTAGAAGTAGTGAGTCGCAACGACTGCTAGAGGACAACGACCAGCTAAGACGTCAAATACACGGGCTACAAGTTGAACACGAAACTTTAACAACTCTTGTTCAAGAGAAAGACAAACAGATTTCCACTCTAGCGCTGTTGGGGAGGACAGACTCTTCAGAACCATCCCCACAAGGGATGGAACCACAGTTGAGGAGACTTCGGGAAGAGAGAGCGGTGTTATTACGAGAAAGAGACTCAGCATTAAGAGAAAAAGAGCTGAAAGACTTTGAAATATCAAAGCTACAAGAAGATCAGCTATCTGCGAGTCAAACATTTGAAGAGAAATGTCATTTAGCGGACAAATTGCTGGCTGACAATGAGGATCTCTCTAGACAGTTGGTCAATCTACGATCAGAACTGAGTGAACTCTCCCTGGAAAAATCAAATTTAGCAAGGAGTGACAACAGATTGAAAGATTTAGAAGAACAGATAAATTCGTTTAGGAATGTTGTAGAGTCCAAGGACAGAGAACTAAAACAAGTTCTAGATAACAGTCGAAATGAAAAAAGCTCCATTTTAGTTGATCTAGAAAACGTCAAAAGCGAAAGAGACGATATTCTTGAGCAGAAATATCTTGAAACACGCGAGTTGAAAAACAAAATTTTACAGCTTGTACGCTCGGTAACAGACTCTGAAAGCAATGAGGAGGAAAATGTTGACAACATCGACATTAATTTTCAATCATTGCTTCATACAGTAAAAAACCAACGGAACAGCGCTCTCAGGGAACGAGATAATGAAATTCAATCTTTGCGGGAACAGCTTTCGAACGTGACATTGCTAAACAAAACCACTGAGACTCATGGATCAGAGTTAGAGCATGTATTGCGTGACAAAGAAGAGTTACACAGGATGTTGTTACAGTCACGCAATGAGAAAGAAGACTTGTTGCGCGAGAACGAGTCGACTGTAGCAGAATTGCAAGATCAGATCGTGAGTCTCAGTCGAGCGGTTAGCGAAAAGGACCGTTCATCACATCAAGACTTACAGCGGGTAATCCAAGAGAAAGAACGTATTTTAAATGAACTAGAGCAAGCACAGAGAGATAGAGAAGAGGTTAGTAATGCCAAAACACAACAGCAAGGTGAAATAAACAGACTACAAGCTGAGCTGCGCGATCTTAAAGGTGTTCTTACTCAAGAGCGAGCGACCACTACCACTCTTCACAGAGAGGTGGATCAATACAAGATGGCGATGCAGGAGAAAGAGAGGATTGTCAAGCACTTAACGGTTGAGAGGGAACAGCTACAGAGGACACAGGAGAAATTGCAATTCCGCATTCAGCAACTTCAAGAGGAACTGACTGCTGCTAGTAGTGGACAGAAGGTGGCTGAAACTAAGATGGCTCAGGAATTGAACCGCCTCAGAAATCACCTGGTACAGGTATGGCAAACCTCCCCCTCCCCCCCCCTCCCCTCCGTGAAATACGATATGGAAACGAATGTCCACACTCGAAGAGAGTTTCGCGGTGAACTCAATAAGGTCACAAAAATGCGTTGGTTCTCATTCGTAGATTTGTGCGGGAATAGATCATCTCCTTTAACTTTCGGTTTTTTTAGCCTGTCAGATACACCTAAAGTTTAAAATAAGTTGTATCAGACTTGATAAGCAATTTGTCACTCGCTTTCAGGTTGAAGAGAGCTACACACGCGAGGCCCTCGAGGCCGAGGAGCGAGAAAAGGACCTGAGGATGAAGTTGGCTCGTGCAGAAGAACAGTTGTTGTCAAGTTCACATTCCATGCTGGACAGAGAGTAAGACACAACGCATAATAATGCGAAATACAATCCACTTTTACTAATAGTTGCGTCTGTGGTAATGATTGACTTACTCTGTTAGTTCAAGTGCAAGAAACCAAACTGAACAGGCCGAAACAGACGTTAAAAAAATGTCGTCAGCTACTCAGAAATAGAACAAAGTACTAAACGATCAACTAACCATCAAAACAAATGGTTTGAAACCGAAAGAGAAGTGAATCAATATTTTTAAGGGTGATGCTCCAACCATAAGAGCCTTACTGGGTCTGAGCGTTCGCAAGGGGAACGCAGAACACTATATGGGATTTCCGAAGTATAAATTGTCACACAGCACTCTCAGAGTGTAAAAAGTGCATATCTGATCCGGTATTTTGACAACTGGTTTTGATTAAAGCTTCTGTGGCGTTTTTTTAGTCGTCAAGCGTCTGTGCAGATTGAAAGCCTCCAGGAACAGCTCCAGGCCATAGCAGCTCAACGTGACCGTGCGGTCATGGATCTAGCCTCGGTTCAGGAGCAGGCACATCAGTACCAGACCGCTCTCAACAACCTACAGCTTGTTCTTGAACAGTTCCAAAGAGGTAGGATTTCTATTTAAACAGTGTAGATTGTGGTGTAGGTACTTGTTTTTACCGCACAGGTTTTTATTGTTCCATTTAGAGCGCGAATCTCAACTGAGAGCTACCCAAGAAGAGGCTCAGAAACGAGTTGACGATGCCTGGGCACAAGTTAAAGAGCTGCAGCAGAGAGAAAATCATCTGAAGGTGCGCAGTGTTAGCCGGGAAGAAAAAATGTTTTCAATTGATGGGTGTGCATGGCAGCTCTCTAATGGTTTTTTCTTTCTTTCTTTCTTTCTTTCTTAGAGTCAGCTAGAAATGGCTGCTCGTATAACGCAAGAAGTGGTGAACGTCCGAAGCCAACTGAAAGCCAAAGATGAGGAACTACTCCATTCTAAGGAAGAGGGTTTGTTTCATTATTTTTCTTTCGAAAGTAATCCAGAATCGGACCAGTTTTGCCACAATGCGCTCAGTGATTGGTCCAGAAAACTCGCGCAATACTCAGCCAGTTAGATAAAAACTCCAACCAACCAACTAATCGCGACTCGGTCACTACCGTGTTTTTCCCAAGCTTCACGCAGTTTGCTTGCTTTTGCTTTGTGATATGAAACGCTCCTTGTCATATTCTCTTTTAGTCTGATGTGCTGTAGTGATTACATCGGTTTTGGTTTTGCGACAATCAAATAAAATTTGCTTTATAACCGATGGTTTCTTGGCTTCTATCTGCTGATTTCTTATTGTTATCATTTCGATAGTTACCCGACTGGAAGAAGAATTACGTGTCGCTCATGAGAGAATCAACAGCCTAAACAGCTTGTCAGACGGCAAAGTTGAGAAGTGAGAATACAGAAAACCGATTCATTTTTCTCTCATTTAGTACCGCCTTATTTGGAGACATATTCTGCTCTCTGTTGCTAATGGACTAATTGTCTTCAATACGTGAATTCTTTCTCGCTCTCTTTCCATAGATCGCTGGTGAAAAACATGCTGATGGGATATTTTAATACACCGGAAAACAAACGAATGGATGTTGTACGAGTCATTGGAGGTTTGCTTGGCTTCACACACGAGGAGCTGGATAAGGTATCACCATGTAGCTCGTGTGTTTTATATTGTCGTAGTTTTTCGATGTTTTAGTTCTTTTGTTTTTCCTTTTTATCAGGTCGGGACTGGATCCTCACCTCCCACAGGATCATGGATCTCCAACTTAATTCCGTTCGGTCCCAGTGCCCCCAAGACTCCCACAAGGACAACCGCCTCGGCACCAAAGGTATGAAAGAGAAATTATGTACCTTAGTGGACTCAATTCTTGTCATTACAGCTAAAAACTGAAGTAGTACTTGACTTATACGGTGCTTCACTACACACTATGAAATTTTTTGTTTTCAGTCGTTTTCAGAGTTGTTTGTAAGTTTCCTGGAGAGTGAGTCTGAAGTGCCTCGTTCCATTGGTGAGGCAAGCGGACGAGTGACCAATCCTCTTCTGTCTGGTATGACACCACAGCAATCTACAGCTAGTCACGTGCCAAGAGGGCTACCAATGGCAACTTCGACTCCTATTGGTACCCCATCCAGAGGTAATGCACCTCCCCTCTCACAGTCTGCTGTGTCACGTCCTACTTTTTCAGCACCCGGCGAGGGTGTAACGAGGTAAGTTATTCAGGAAATGAAATAGGTAAATACATCTGATGAACCAAACAAATGAATATAAGACAATGTAGTAGTGGCACGCCCACACAGTGACTGTATCCACTCTTTCTTGGTGAAATTGAATTGTTGGTTTCTATGGAAAGTTGAAAACCGGGGAATCCAGAACAAAACCTTCGGAGCAGGGTCAGGAACCGTCATGCCTACAGAAATATTGCGAACTTGTAGCGAATTTTTCACAAACCTTACTCAGGCCATTAAGTAGTTGTAAGAGCCATTCGGTTTTCATAAGTGACAGAGTCTTTATCTCTCTATCTCACAGAGCTAATACGTCAGTGACCAGTGGGAACCCTGTGCTTGTGGGTTCACTCCCACCCGTCCAAACTAATTCGTCAGGCACCAATGGGAACCCTTTACTTGTGGGCTCACTCACACCTGTACAAAATCTGCCAGCCCTCAGTGGGTCCAGCTCTTTACGGACCCTACTTGAGGGACGGACGTAGTATAATGAAGTCGCCGGACAATAACGTCACAGCGTCGCTATTGTTAAAATCCGCTGATACGAGACGTGCGGGCCTTTAAAATGAGTCGAGTTGACTACAAGTCTTCTGAAACCACTCTAATTAGATATTAATCCCCACGTTAAACCATATTTCCGACAAATCTAGGACCTCTTGGTCGAGAAAGAATAATTAATTATACATTTAGTTTTTAGGTAGCGTATTGAATCTACATTCTGAGAATGCCTATTGGGTTTTCCCAGTTTCGAGTTCAATAATCAAAATAAAAAAAGATGCGGTGAATGTTATGGTTTCTTGTTTCTTGTTTCACTATTTCACGTCACAAAGTTGCATACTTAATAATTAGGTAAGTTGGTTTTATCAACTGGGTTGATAACGTGAATTGGCCGCCGTAAAGAGTTTCAAAAGCCGACGTTTCGAGCGTTAGCCCTTCGTCAGAGCGAATGGAATCCACACACGCAACCCACAATTTCTCCATTTGCTCTGACGAAGGGCTAAAGCTTGAAACGTCAGCCTTTGAGACTCTTTACGGTGGCCAATTTACGTTACCAACTCCGTTAATAAAAAAAAACACCATCTCCACACAACCTTAAAAATTCCCATAAATTTTCAAAGTTCCGTGGGTGTTTTTTACTGATTAAATTTATAGAAAACAAACTTTATCCTCGACTGTAGATCATAAATCATTTATTTACATTTCAGAATATAATAACATAAAAAACAGCGACACCGTTTAAGAAAAACGGTACAGTATATACAGAATAAAACTACTTGTTGAAATCATTTCCTACTAAAAATATTGGTGCAATGATGATTAATTGGTCTACCATACTGTACCATCATTGTAATCAGTAAACAAGGCCATTGAATTATTTACATGATTTGTGATACACTAGAGGTTAAATGGATATCCACACTCGGTTATTACCGTCGCACATCTATCGAAGCATCACGGCATGTTTTCTTTCATAAACCTCTGTAGTGCGTTCAGTCGCGCATCAATTTCCATCATTTCCGCTGACCTGTTCAGGGACTCGTTTCCAATGTCTTCAGGAAAAATAGAGAAAGTTAAGATGTGTTCGCGCTGAATCCGAATCAAATTCAAGGGGAGTAAATTCAAATTATCATGCACCATTTACAGCCACTGAACTTAACACTTACCTCGAAATGGCG
This sequence comes from Pocillopora verrucosa, assembly GCF_036669915.1. Lineage (NCBI taxonomy): Eukaryota > Metazoa > Cnidaria > Anthozoa > Scleractinia > Pocilloporidae > Pocillopora > Pocillopora verrucosa. The sequence continues at coordinate 1,044,152 of NC_089318.1, forward strand.
AGCCTCGATGATGACGCTTCTCAGACGCTCTGGAGTGTGAAAGACTATTCTCAGGAGTACTGGAATAACTGCAAAAACGTCAAGGAATAATAATGAAGAAAAAAATAATGGAATACTGAGGCCTGCAGGTAAAGGGAAAGTGGCCACGATGAACACTTTTCGCTGAAGTGCCCCAGTATCAAAGTAATGAGCAAAGGTAAATATGACGAGAGGCCAAGGAATGTGAAAAAGGGCGGGGAACTGACGCGGGTGACCAAGTCGTGAATGACCGACTGCTAACAGGAAACTGGTCGTATTAATAAACAAAAGGATACGGAACTTTGCCCACTTTCACTGCCGTTCCTCGCTCCTGAAACAGAACAAAATAAATTAACAAAAACCTCCACTTCATTGTCAAGGTTCAAAAGAAACAAACTGAATCTAACAAGAACGAAATTAGGCCTCGCATACTATATCTGAGTCCCCAGGGCTGTACCACGAGTTTTTCTTTGCAACAGTTCTCGTCTTCCCTGTTGAACTGTTACTGGGCCTGGAACAGAAAACAAACAACTGCGAATAACTTAATGGGCCATGAAAAATGTAGTCGGCCCGCCTGATTCAACAACCTTGTAATCAGCTCCTTGGCTGGGAGCTTGTCCATCAATCCCAAATAGTGAAGGAGTTTCAAATTTGAGCAACAAGTAGCAAAATTATATTCCATTTGATTTCAACTAATTTATTCCTGTTTTCTCGTCACGAGTTAAGGGTTGGTAGATGGAGAATGGCACCCAGCGACATGCGAAGCAATGCTTTTTAACATTTTTTCCAATCTAACATGCAACATGCGATCGTAAATTGCAAAGATACCATTATTGCTATCCAGACCTGGTTCTTGGCCGTCGTGGTGGCGCATGCTCCATGTCATCAGACATGTAATCCTTCTCTAACGAAGACTGGGACGATCGCCTTGTTCCCAGGCTCCCGTTGGACGATGTTCTTTTTCTACCACCTGAATGGAACAGAAGACAGTTCCGATTCAGTAACTGGGCTTGTCGTGTGATTTACTGACTGACTGACTGTCACGTCACGTCTGACTGGCTAACTGGCTGATTTGTGCTTACGTTCCACTTTCGCGTAATGTTTAAGATATAGCATATTATGAGCCTAATGTATCGCGTAACTTTTCCTCCTGCCTAGAAGTAATTCTAAGTTATTGACTCGTGATCCTGTAAACTACCTCTTAACCAGTTGACTATACCTGACGACCAGGCGCTGGGATTCTTCGTTCCTGAACTGGGGCCTTTGCGAGGTAAACGATCTGCCGATAGGGACCTTGATCGAGCTCTTTTCGTAGATCCGCTGGAAAGCGATCTTTTTCTCCTATGTAATGGAATAATGAAAGGGTCATTGAGTCTTACAAGACAGTTCAGTGGGACAATCAGCTACACTCTCTAAATTACCGTTAATAAAATCCATTCCATGCTTGCTATCTCTTAATTTATTTGTATTATCGTGTTATTTGTTCGATGACGGTAACTCATTCAATCCGACCTTACTCATTCAATGAGCATTATATTATATGGATAACACCCTTCCATCTTCCTTTCTTGTCCGCTCTTTTAGCTCGCATCTCGGAAGGGGCATGCACGGGCCTGCTTGCGTAGATCGCGTACAGCCCATATTCGAGTAAGTTTTCCTATCATGTTTTACAATAAAAGCCTACTCGCATCTGTACGGGTCTTAAGATAAAATCAAATGATCAAAATATTCTGCTTACAGCAATAACAATAAACTGTTTACCGATCTTCTACTTTCTCCCAGATTATTGCCAAGAACTCGAGCGAACTAGAAGCTGCCTAATATTTAAAGAACGCGAGCGCAAAAGGGGTGATGAGGGAGAAAAAAAAAACGGCCTATGCGCATTTAGGGGCAATTAAATTCCCAGTCTCGGCACAAATGAAACATTTTATTGCATTTATTTTTATTGCTTGGTCATTCGCTCTGACGAAGAGCTGAAGCTCAAACCGTCAACTTTAGAAACTATTTACGGTGGCCAATTTACGTTATCAACTCAGTTGATAACAGTACGTTATCCTGTTATACCCCACCGACGCAGCACCATAGCTTTGTTTTTCAGAAACTAACCCCCTTCACATAAAAATGAACCTCGTTTGGTCTTAGTTTCTCCTAACAAAGTTACATAGTAAACTTGAGTGACCTTACCCTCTGGCTTCGTCCGCCTCCTTCTGTTTCCTTTGTTTTTCTTTCACATATCTTTTTATTAGTTAAGGAAACTTTTTTAATTATTCAGTGAGGCCCTGCTGAGGATTTCTTGTAGTATTCCAAGGGTCTTTTTCAAGTTTGGTTAAGGCTATGGTAATTGTGGTCTTCCAATGCAACTTGGCCCTATGCTCAGTTTAACCGACACTTACAAACATCTAACTACACAAAACTCTTAAAGAAAAAGCATTCTTTGGTGAGGAATCGTAAATCCTCTGCCCGCACGCTGTTTTAACGTTATTTCCGGAAGAGAATGTCTAACACAAGTCCTCTTTTAGCTCAGTGGTTGAGCATTGGATTGCGAAATTCGAAGATCTGAGGTTCGGTTGGGGAAATCATATTTATGTTCTTTGCCTCGCAGACGAGACAAAACAGATACCATCGTTTTACATTTGAAGACCGAGCCGGAAATTCACTTTTTTTCTCATTTTATTAATAACAGTCTAATGAGAAAAAGGATACGCTGTGGGGTCAAACCGAGGAAGTCTGCCACCTAAGGAAAAAAAGATATATCAGCAAAAGGCTCACAGCCTGACTGGACCTCAGAGACTAAACGAAAACTCACCAGCTGGTGAAGGTGTTCTACTGCGCATGCCGGATGATAGCTTTGACGGTGGTCTTCTTTCCTGGGAGATAGATCGCCGTGGTGCCCGGCCTCTTCTTGTTGCAGAGCCACTTGTTTGGGCTGGTGATGGCCTAGGACTAAGCAACAGCAAAAACCATTACACAGGTCTTCATGAATAAAACCTAACTCAAGGACGATTTTGACACATTTTTCTGTAACAGTTTCACCATTTACTGATAATCTCGAGTCAAAAAAGGCTTAAGGGGAGATATTATGGTCGTATCTCTGCCCAAGATGGCATAGACTGTAGTAAAGCATTTCCCTTGTTTGTGAGAGATCTAAAATAAAAATACCCAGATAACACTCACCCTCGTTTTAACACAGCAAGTTCATTTGTTAAACTTCTACATCTTGCTCTTAAATTTCGCTCATTAGCACGGATTTCCTCCAGCTGCACATGAAAATTAAAATAATAGCTGTGAGCAACAAAACTTCATCAACAAAGAAAAACTTAACTGACATATATGCTAAATATTTGGATATCAACCTTCCCAGTCAATCCAGTTTGTAATGAAATCACCTCAACAATGTAGCTGCAGACTTCTACTTTAGAATTCTAAAAGTTCAAACTATTGATAAAAAATAACCTTGATATTAGGAGAGAGATTTACGTAACTCACCTCTTCAACAATATTCCTGTGTTCTTCATTCTTCTTATTTATTGTTCTCTGGTATTTGTTTTTTTCTTTCATCAGTTCACTCTACAGAAAAAAACATTGATAAGTGACAAACTGAGACCCCAATCCTTCTCAACCCACTGCAATTCATTTCAATGCAAGTGTTGTAAAGAAACCTTGTTTAACCAAGTTATTTGTCTGATTTGGTAAAATAACAAAATCTAGTTTTCCCCTCTGTTAGGAAACTTAGAAAACCTTTAAATTCTTCTCTTGAGAATCCACTTAGTAAAAGTGAAAGTTATCTTCATGGAACAGACACTGATTGAGGAGCAACTGGACAGTAAGAATTACAGAGTACATAGCAATGGAAAGTTTGCAGAAACATTTTTAAATTCATCTGTAAACTGCATTCAATTTATTACAGTTTCTTCTTACCTCCAGATTCTGTACAACTTTTTTTAAGACTCTTATTTCCTTAGCTGTGTTTGCCTTTGAGGTGTGCTTTACTTCCCTTTGAAATGCCTCAAACTGTTTTTGTATTTCCAACTTTTCCTTGGTTAACTTGTCATTCCTAAAGGATCACAATACATCAGAACTCCAACATGTTTCAGAACAAGATTGAAATAAAATAGCTGAACAAGGCATCCTATGTATTGTAAGTTAAAAAATCATGTAGGATTCTGTAAGATTCTACCATTCTTAATGGGCAAAAACCCACCCTTTATATAAAATACTGGTAGGTTTGATTTCTGCCTCTCTCTCAAGTCTGGCCTTTGTTTCTCCCTGAGAAGAGTCCTTTTGAGGAGAGAGCATAGGCTGATTTCTTTACCAAAGATTGATTAGCAAGCCATTGGGCTAGATGACCCTTTACACAGGGTTCATACCCTTTTTAAGAAACAAATTTCAATGAATTTTCAGGACTTTTCCAGGACTCGGATTGATTTTTCTATAACTCCAAATTTCTCCTTAGATCTTTCATTCTCAAGATTTCAAATAAATTCTCCTTATGGTCTAAAAACTTAATTGCTTGAGTTACATGTAAGCAGCTTTCTAGGACTTTCCAGGACCTGAGGTCTTTTCTGGGATTCACCAGTCCTGGAAAATGTCAAAAGAAAATTCTGGGACTTTCCAGGTTTTTCAGGACCCATGCAAACCCTGTTTACAATTGTAATATCTCTCGAATAGTTTGTCTCTTCTACTTGCATAACTCACCTCTTAGATGACCCCAGCCCCAGCCCCACCCCCACCCTTCTCCAATGAGCCCCTCTCCCTAACTAAACCTCTTTAGAAGCAGTTAAAGTAACTAGGACTTGCAGAAGCTTATCTGATTACTGTAACAATATAAGAGCCTACATCAGATTCAGTGTTCTCTTTTTTAGGCAATTAGCATTAAAATGTACCTCTGTATTACCTCTTATCACAGCCTTAAATTGTTTAAAATTCTTGAAATTTAACAGGTAAGAGGATTGCACTGCACACTGTAGATTCAAATAAAAAGAAAAGAGGTGCAAACTCCACAGTGCTCTACTTACTCCTTTTGAAGATGTGTCAGTGCTGCAGTTCTTGAGCCTTTGATAAGCTGCAAAGAAACAAGTATTCAACTAAGACACCTTGCTCTTGGCCAAGAGATACTCCACTAAGATCTAATGTTACCTGCTCTTTCAGACCTAGGTTTTCTTCTCTTAGTTTTCTTATTGTTTCCTGTAACTGCACTGGATCTGGTTTTCCCACATATGGTAAAGGAAGAGGGTAATGTATTCTGAAAGTAAAGTTGTGACAAATATTAAATCTCATTTCCATTCTAATTTACGAGCAGCAGTGGAAGGGAGGGAGCAGTCAGATGGCTGAATGACAGTGTTGAATCTTTGAGTCTTAAAGATATATTATTCTGAATAGTCTTGACATTCATACTTTACTTGCAAGACCAAAGAAGTTTCTCTATAGAACTTCCCCTATTACAACTTGTCCAAAGCAAATTTGTTTATGGCTCTTAAATTTGATTGCAATCCCCCTCCCCCTCCCATCTGATAGAAAGAGAGCAGAAAAGATAGAGCAAAAAACTCTTATTTACATTGCCTTTACCTTTAAAAGTTATCCTCCCTTGTCACAGTAACAACAACCCACTTCTAACCTGTCAAACTCCACTGTATATGTCATAATGAGATATCTCTTGGAGTGCAGTTGTGATCTTGTTTTTGCACCAGGTATGTGCTGGGTTCCATATCCAGTTCTGTGATGTTGTTGATTTCGAAGTGATTCAAGGTCACCATATGTCAAAAGGTCCACAGATACTGAATTACTACCCTGTAAAATATGATTATCAACAAGTTGAGCAGGAGAGGAGTAAATCGTAGGATTCATTCAAATCTACCTGGCCACTTTCAAGATAGTATCATACTTTTAAATTAATTCTAGTTTGGACCATAGATGTCAGTTGGAGCCAGCAGGTCAAGCATATCTCCATTGCCTCTTTTTAAGAATCTGATATCCGACCTTTGAATCAGTCAGTCATGGCCTCAATCAAATCTACAATAACCTCCATATCTCATTCTGGTAATCAAAATGTGTTAAACTATGAGCTGTCCCTCCTACTCAGGAAAGTTTGTTATGCAAGTCCAAATAGAAAAGTGGGAAAAGATGGTAGTTAGCAGGCTGCAAGGAACTCTGTTTTAATCCTAGATTTCTGCACAGTGTGCTGCTTACCACTTTCCTTTTTTAATTTTTCACTGATTTTTTTGGACTTGCTTGACATACTTTGCTGAAAAGGAGGGACTGCTCCTAGTCTAAGAAAGTGTGTGTTGAAAGAATAAAAAGGATTTTATGAGCAGCATTTTAATGTGCAAAAAATAAATATACTTACCTTTGCAAGAGCACTCTCAAGCATATTCACAAAAACTGTAAACTGTTTAAAGTTTCCAGTCTTGTGAGTCAAATCTTCTATATCTGAAAAATAAGCAGCCACTTCACTGTTATAATAACGCACACATTGCTACCCTTGCACTCTTATTCAAAACTAAAATATACAAGACTTGTAGAAGTCAACACTTTTGCTTTCATGGAATCAAAACCATTGGTCCCTTTCATGATGTCAGCTGTCAACTCTTCAACTCTAACATGGAACATAAGTATAAAAATCAAACAAGGAGAAACTAATGAATAAAGGGGGGAAGTTTCTAAAGAAACTGTGGTGCTGCGTTGGAGGGAGAGTATAGCAGGTACTTTAGTGTTAACAACTGAGTTGAAAATGTAAACTGGCCACCGTAAAAGGTAAAAAAGCTGACGTTTTGAGTGTTAGCCCTTCGTTAGAGTGATGAAAAGAAGAAACTAACATGTATTTAAACCTGATTATGAAACAAGCATATGCCAACAATTTTTTAACATATGCAAGTGCCCTAATCACAGTCACTTTTGAAGTTATTTCCTTCCTGTTTGGAGTTCATCATTAGGCAATACATATGATTAATATGAATAAAAGTTTTATCAAAGCAGCCTGCTGAGACATCCATAATTTTGTTTTCAGTAATAGACTATGTTATGAGTTCAGTGAACCTTTGGTTTAATTACAGTACTGTATAGTTAAAAGCTTATCCTGGTTGAATTTGATAAAAATTTGTAAAGGAAGGTTCAGGGCCATCAGGAACCTAATCAAAGCCATCCTGCCCTACCCTGATCAAAGTCAATTTTAATCAGTTGGTTGAAGTTAATTATCAGTAGGCTTTGAATTTTAAAGGTTGGTTCTTGGTTACTGCATTAGTTTTTAGAGTATTTTTGGCATGTAGCCGACTCACTTTTTTATTTGTTAAAACAATTCGTCATTTTCCTTTTCCCTTGATGCGAGGTGTTTAAACATCTACATCAAACATTACAAACACTCTGAATTCCACAATAACGTGTTGTACATTCACTTTCAACTTACATCTAGCGTCAAATTGTCCTCTCCATTGATCAGATGTAAGTCTGTCTTCTACTTCAAGGACAAATGTTTCTTTATCGCTGTCTATCATGAGGGTTACAACGTATTCTATTCCGCGGAACACATGTCTAAAGCTGCCCACTGATGGATCAAGAGCTTCTGACCTCACGCTCGAATTCATTGCTGATGGAAGTTGAACTCAACGTTTCTTAATCGTACCAACTGTAATAAATGCAAGTTAACACATTGCTTAGGAGTGTTATTAAGCAGTTACACGGAGAAAAGCGAGTACGAATAGTTCAAAACTTGCATCTTCCAAGATTTAGTTTGTATTTAGCGGGCTAACAACTTTTAACGGCCATTACAATCCCACATAACATTGCAGCAAGACTCTATGAAGGAGTGGTTACAAAGTAAGATGGCGGCTGAATTGACCATGTAAGCGAATGTTAGCCGGTTTGCTTCGTAATTCCTCGTCTTTTGATAAAAAATGCCAGCTCCAACCGGAGAAGAAAGAAAGAAATGTCACGCGGCGCGAGATAGCTATTTCGCTTGCCTGAAGTCAAATGGAAACGAAGAATCCGCGTGTGCAAAGGAGAAAGATCAGTACACCGCGGTTTGTCCTGCAGCATGGGTAAGTGCATTTTAAACCGTCACTTTCCGCTGCGGTTTGTGCAATTATTATTATTTTCCTTAAGACTAAAGTACAGTTCCCCGTTCAATCCAAAAATAGGCATTAATAGGGATCTCAAATCTGAAAAATTTAGATCAGAACCTCACGAATGTGTCGGACTGATCGGTAAGCATGAACAAAAAATGTTCAATCAGTGGACAACAGTCCCTCTATTCTGACTCGGTCCTTATGGCACATGAAAGAGGATTTTAAGTCTCTTATCGAGGAACTTTAGACACGGTAAACTATGTTTGTGTGGAAAAAATTCCCAAACTAACCGAGGCGCAGATTGTCTCTAGTTACGTAATAATTGTAACATAACTTATCAATAAAGGGCAAAATTACTGAGCGCTGATTGGTTGAGAGAGAGGGCATTTTTTCTTAATCGAGGGCATTTTTAGTAATCAAGAGAGGGCATGATTACCTGTTAATGATTGGCTAATCCGTTGCATAGCAACCGTTCGTTATCTTGAAATTTGTTAAAAATAGACTGCGCGCGTGATTTTCCTTCGTATAAATTTTGCCCTTTATTGATAAACAAGTAATCCCATGAGACCTCGTACTATTAAGGATTAATTGCACTTGAGTTTTCAAAATTTTCCAAATTGCCAATTTTGGAAAATTTTGAAAACTCTCGTGCAATTTATCCTTAATAGTACTTGGCCTCATGTGATTACCTATACAAATTCGCAAGCTGGCTAGGATTCTTTTTTAATTATATTTTCTTCATATCATCTCTGCTCCTGCAAATTTATTCCTTGTCTCTCCGCCTTTCAGTTTTATTACGTTTTTATTTTCTAGGTGTCTTACTTTGCCAGGAAACGTGTTTACGACGAATATAAAAAGAAATTGAATGAGGAGGGTTTCCTTCTAACGGAAGAACAGCCATCGAAGAGCAAGCAATAACATTCTGTTGTGTACAGAGAACGTAATTGAATCAGGAGATACAGAGATGTGCTGTCTGTAGGAAACAAAACAATGCATAAACAAGTGTTGTTTTACAATTTTCAATACAACTGCGAAGAACGACATAAGAAATCCATGACTACTTTTTTTTATTAATCCAAACGATAATCAGCACACGAAACTGTAATTTAGCGAGTCAGTGTACGACTCATCTTGCAATAAAGTCACTTAAGAAGTGAAGAGTTTTTGCTTTTCTTTGTCATCAAATGTATATTTCGGCTGACTTGACCGTGGGCTCAATAATAAAATTGTGATCTTTTTCCAGCATTAACAGATGGTTTGTAATAACAGGTAATCAAACCTGACCAAGGCTTCATTTAGTATTTATTCAAAAACTGTGAGTAAATACAATGATATACATATAGTACAATTGTTGATATCCACAGCAGATCAGAAATGCTCCGCAAGTCTTGGATCGGTCCTGAGTTTTTGTTCCAACTGAACATACTTCTGAGGAGCCAGTTCTTTATGTCTGGAAAAAAGAAAATAGACACATGAAATATATGAAAGGGGCGGACCAGTCATAATTATGAAGTTACCGCTAAGAAAAGTGAAAATATCCGAGCTAATGCGGTAATATCATTTTTAGAAAAACGAACAGAAAGTTTACCACGCTATTAAACAAATATAAGGTTTTCCGCCCCTTAGGGGAAGCAGATAAAAGCGCGAGGTGCACGCATGGAAAGGGCGAGGCGAGCACAAACCAAGCGCGTGGTGAGCCCAACGGATGAGACGCGCGAGGAGGGAATAACACCTCTTCTTTCAGTTAGTTTTTTCTTAGCGAGGCCCTCAACCAGACCTTGGGACGTTTTTGTACAGTGTGCGGAGCTGTGTTTGTCGAAGAAAGAAGTAAATTTCCCTATTATAAACAATACGATATTTCTACCCAGCAATTCAACGGAGAGCTTTTCGGCAAGCGCCTAAAATTAAACTTCTTAGCGTTTGATCGTTTGGCCTTATGGTTAAATCTGATTTGAAATTCTTTCATTAACTGTAGACACGATATTTTTGCGATTTTCTTTAGCGTTGACGTAAAGCACAATCCAAAAAGAGTAAAATCAGGGTTCATTTTGCCTTAGGTTGTAAACGTGTCACGTTCAAATCCGCGAATAATTCCTATTTTAACAAACTCTCGTCCTCGTTTGCATTGATAGTACACTTGTATCTCGTTTTTTCGAAAGACAGACAACCGTCGCGATACAATGACCAGGCCTAACAAAAAAGTACACAATGCACTAGGCAGCAATTTAACCTTTGCATAGCGTTACCAGACTTTCAAGCTACAGATACCAGTGGATTTTCGTGATAGTGGCATTTTGTGCACTGTAGTACCTGTTAAGGCGTTGTTCAAGGATATGTATTCTAAACATGGCCTCGCTGCAATAGTTGAGGTATTCTTCTTCGTCTTCTTTTGTCATGGACACTTGATTCTGCTGATACCAACTCTGCTTGCGTTGTAATTCTTGAGTTTCCTGTAGTGAGGTAACGAGAGTCAGGCAGCGAAATTTTTCAAACCCACGAATAGGACGCTCAACAATCTTTCATTGATTTGAAATTTAGAATAGATGTTAGTTATATTTTGTACTGTGTTAGTTCGTGATAACGAGTAAAAAACTAAGAAAAATGAAAATCAAACTGGTTTACAATATATAAAACGACGTAAAAATTTGCACCACAACATAATTATCCGTGATGACAAATAATAACACAAACATGTAAGGTAAATCTTCAAGATAACTTTCGAGATAGAGTGTTCAGTTCATGATGCGCCAAATCTGCAATATTTTAAGTTATCTTCTAATTTCTTTTTAGAAGGTACACAAGTATAGCTTGCACAAAAACTCTAATGATGATGGTCAGATTAAGATTTCTCAAAAGGGGACTCCAGTCAATGTGGCAAAAAAAAAAAATGAAAGTCAACCTTACTAATAATTAGGCTTTGAGCTTTAACCGAAATTTCAAAACTTTTAAAATCTTGAAACTGACTCACAATTTGGCTTTGACCGTACTAACCTTCTCGAATCTAGCCTGAATGAGGTTTGCTTTGTCAATAAGGCGGTGTTTTAAATCCTGTAGGCATTCCTCTTTGAGTTTATAAGCCTCCTGTCGGCTGATGTGCGGTGGATCACCAATCTGTGCCAGGAATGGCGCTAGGTAATCTAACTCAAGTTCATGTTTCTTCATTGCTTCCTCTGCTGCTTTACGTTCCTGGTGCCAGAAAAATGAATCGATTAATCGATCGAATAGTAGTGATACTTTGTAAAGACTCCAATGGTTGTTTGGTCTTAGTTTTGCATCTGATTGGTTGAGCCCAAAGTAAAACAAGCCACCTGTCTGAAACGCGGGAAAACGCAGGTGAAAAATCGCAGTTGGTTTTAGCTTACATCTGATTGGTTGATCTGGCTCAAAAGAGTTGTATTAAGAGTGAATCACCTTACCAGTTCTTGGCGATGCAGCTTGGCTTTTTCGTTTCTCTCTGTATCATACACTGAAACAATCAATTGGGATGCAGCTTCTTCTTTGATTCGGAGCTGGAGAATTTCTTTCACCTTCAAAATTATATGATTTTTAGCACAAACATTCTAAACCGAGTGTATAAAGAAAGTAAAAATCTAGATAGTGGAATATTAAAACAAAACGAATTATGATACCTCTTCTTCTGACGCCCTTATCTGGTTCGTGCTCTTTTCTTCAGCATCCACGAGTTCCACCAACATTTCGTAAACATGGAGGTTTTTATGAGGTTTGATCAGCGGATCCACCTAATGACATAAAAAAAGTTATCCTCTCTTGTATAAAATTAAAGCAAAAGGGAATGAGATTGCGTTTATGAGTATATGTGATCTCGATTTGAAAATATTAAGTAGAAATTGCGCTCTGCGACCTGCCTTTTTTCTTGAAAGTAGAAGTGATAGCGCGCTTTTCGATTGAGTATCGTAAATTAAAAAAAAAAGTAATTACCAAGACTGAGAGGAGCTTATAATAACTCAAAGAAAACCAAGCAAGCTGCTGAAAGCGCGGGAAAACGCGTGGGACCAATCTCCGATAGGTTTAAGCTGGGATTCTGATTGGTTAACAGGATGGCGCGTATTTTCAGGACCAATCACAGAGCGTGTTAAGAAAAACCATTCAATCTGGAATCAGTTTTGACATTAGATTGATAATAACTTTAAAACTCACCTGAAAAGTGGTTGTCATATCGGGTGTCATGGTCAGTGTTCCTCCTTTTTCTGTGGTGTGTGGAGGGCGGATGAATTCCCTTGTGGAGGCTGTTACTCTGTTGTCCTCCAAGTGAAATGTCAAGTTAATTCGCTCATCAGAGACGAGGAAAACTCTTTCGGCAACATCTTCGTTTGCTTCTTTAGCTTTGTTGCGATGAAATCTCTCAACTATTTTCTGTAAAGAAAGAAGAGATAACATTTCCGTTACAGATAAACCATATAATTATATGAGCACCATCTCAAAATTTTTGGTTCTAATGCCTTCAACTGTCCTCGATTTGTATAATAGGTACTGTGTAGCAGCAAAAAGGTTCGGGGGAAGCAAAACATTGTGAAGCTTACCGGATTTTTAAAGCATGCAAGTGATTTATCATCAAATACCAAAGAAATTCCCAATAAAGAGGCTTTAGAGGCGACATTTCAAGGGGAATTCCTAAAGGAGGGAAAATTTTCCCCAAAATCTATGATCATCCGAGAACCGAACAAAAGCGAACGCAAGGGGGTTTTTTTAAAGCAACTGCATTCCTCCTTTCTCCAGAAATGATAATTGTTATTGTGATAGTAGACTTGTAACCACAGGCAAGCTTGCCTCTCGCATCAAAGTCTACAGCCACCTTTCACGGGATCCACGCTCCGCGCTCTTTCTCGCACACTCGCTCCACGTTTCCTATTCAAACAGCAATTAGTTTTTACAATTGAAAATGTCAGTTGAAACCAGTTTTATCCTACCACAATTGGTCTTGAGTTTGCCTCCTGTGGACCAAACTTTTTCACCCGTTTACCAAAAGTAACCTGTCGATAGTACATGAAGTCGTCTCTATCGACATAACTCTCTGTCATTTCCTCAGGCGATTCTTCACGCTTTACAAGGCCGTCAATTCGCGCACTGAAAAAATATTCCATATTAGTAAGGTTACTGAAGAAAATCGAAATGCGATTTTTAAATTTTTCGCACAATACCACAAAACTGGACTTCTCTTAAAAATTATGCATATCAAACTATCTAAATTGTTAAGGACCACACTATGGGAAACGAAGACTGACTCCTAATCAGTTTTGGTTGAGCCAATCAATGGTTCTTTCCTGTGATCGGGTTGGTCAGTTTTGTGTAAGTAACCCTAGAAAAATTAGTCGCTCGGTAAGGCTGATTGAAAGTTCTTTTTGCCAAATGAATGTAATTGAAGTTTTTTTGATTAATGCGATCATACAGCGTCAAACTTTTCACAAACATCCACTTTAAAGGAGAAGTCACGAAATAAAAACAAGATTAACCTGCTATCTTACAGTACCTGCAGTAAAAGAGCATCGTTCTGTCGGATTCTGGTCCGGGTGAGCTCGCCTTGTAGGTATGTTCTATAATTAAAAAATGTAACTGAATAAGAAACAAAAGGTCACTTTAAAGCTTCAGAGTTCTCCATCCGGGTTAAACTCGTTCAGTCAAGTGGTTCAATGACTATTAAAAGCAAAACAAGTCTATCGGTCAGAACGATTCACCTTCTCAATAAACGGAATTAAGAACATGTATCTGAACCGAGACTACCGAGGCTATGAAAACCAATCAGATGACAAAACTGAAACAATAAATTCCAACATTTTCTCAGGAATTTGCGGCAGCATCGAAAGTGGTCGGAAAGTCTCTAGGTCCTACAGTAATGTTCAGAAGTCGACGGAACGTTCGGAAATTCGGTTGATAAAGAAAACCACACACTCTTTAGCCTTGCGAAAGATGGGCATACTTTAGGACGAGAACGCATTCTGAATGATTCTCTCGCCCGCACGAACAACAGGGCTGGAGAAAACGCGCAAGGAACAGATTTTTGCTGATCAGTGTTATGAACTGTTTCTGACCTTTGAGGCAGTCCAGCCTCCCTGCTGTGAAGAACTCAGTGATTAGTCCGGTGGTCATGTTATGTACTTTTGTCTCCAGCTTATCAACCCTGTGTTTGTAGACTTCTTTTTTCTCAACGAGATCTTTTACTACAACAGCAAAAATAACACAAATTACCGACATGGATTTTGTGGAGTTTTTTTCACGGTTCTTTTTCCTTTGTATCAAAGATAAGGGCAACTATTTTTAATAAAAATCTCCTTTCAACACAATTGACCTTTCATGCTTACAAAAATGCAAAAAAAAAAATTAAAAGGAAAAACCTCTTGAAACCTGGATACTCACATTCATAATCATTGTAACTTGATAGTGAAGACACCAGACCATCTTTTAACAAATACTCAGCCAATTTCTCTATCTTGGCTTTCTTGTACAACTTGGTTTTCTTTCCATAAGGACACCTGGTTTGAAATTCTAAAATTGAAAAAAAAAATGAGTCATCAGTTTTATCATTCTGGAAGCAACTTGTTCCCTTCCTGTTTGGAGAATTAAAGGAAAATGGGAAAATTAAAAAAAAAAAATCAAACAGTTAAATTAAAAATATTGTCTTTTAACCATTGTTCTTCCTAAAAGACAAGCAACTTTATTACCTTTGAGTGAAATTTCAATAGGAGAAACCCAAGAAGGAGGCAGATCAAAATCAGATCCATCATCATCATTCTGAAAAACAAAAAAACAAACATTGATTCCAGAATTTTCAACATACACATTTTCCATGTCAACACACTTGTCAACAAACTTGAAAGATTTATGCTGTATTCAGATCTGTTTTGGTTAAAATTAATAAGAAAAAAATCTTGATTAAGTCGTTTTTTGCATCTGTGTACTCATTTTGGATTCATAAAAGCATCTAATTAAATAAAGCAATTCATATTTTTGTTACCATCTTTAAGTACTTTCACCACCCCCAAGAGTCCAAATATATTTAGTCTGACTATCCCTTTTACCACCATACACAGAATACAGTACCTCTTCATCATCAATGTCAAGAGGATCTGCTTCATCCACAGGAATCATCAACAGAGGTTTGTCTGTAGTGGAAAACATGAATTCCCATTTGGATGCATCACCCAGATCATAAACAAGATCCTGTGAAGAAAAAAACAAAAAAATTCATCCCACAGTACACAAACAAGATAGAAAATATGAAAGTAAACCAAATACCAAAAAATAATGTCCAGTACACCAGAAACTTTTTGGATCAATGTCATTATCTGAACAAATGCACACTTACCCCTCCCCTAACAAAACATTAACCCTAACTTGTCATCAGTGGAATGCTTTTGGGCTAGGGGAGGGGTAGGTACACAGTTGCTCAGAGACTGACACCAATCCAATTCTTTCATAATTATTAACGTTTCCTCAAAAAATCTGCACAAATCTACTCCTTAATTTTTGGCAAAATTCTGCAATCAATAAATTTTTAAGGCCACACATACTGATCTGCAAACCTAATCATCACTGCCTACCTGAACACCATGTGAGCAGTCCTGCATGTTAACCCAATAGTTCTTGTGATTCCAAACACTTTCAATACCAAGATAAACATTATGTGTAAGAGGGTGACAAACGCCTGTCAGAGTCTCAATGAAGAAGCTTTCAGGAACCTCCCGTTTTCCTGATAGGACCAACACCCAGCAGTGCACCCTTAAACCATGCAGCTTGTCTGGCTTGGGCTTTTCAAGCTCCTACAAAAAAATAATTCAATATGAACAAAAATGATATTTTACAAGATCTAACTTCAAATTATTTGGTTTGATTAATTAAAAGTGACTTCGTTTTAGAGACTCACGGCAATTCTTGCATTTTCTTCCTCACGCCTCTTCTTTTCCTTTCCATCTTCTTCTGCTTTCTTCTTCGCCTCAACTTTAGCTTCAAACTTGCTTCTTAAATCTTTGGGAGGTTTCACAGTGTACTTTTTCAATTCTTTTTTCACTTCTTCTTTTGTTACCTTTTTAATAAAACAACCCAAAGTCAAACTGTTTATTTTTTGCATCACATTTCTTGACTAACTGTAAGTATATATCAAGTGTTAAGCAGACACAAAAGGCTCAAAATAACAGCTGCTCAGCAAACAATATATGTCAAATATAGGTTTTGTCCTGTCAACTCCATGGATGGCCAGACATTTATCCAGTTTTTTATTTTTCAGAAGAATTAATAATGAGCAGGAGCCTGGTGGTAATGGGCTCCTGTTCCAGGCTAATTTTAGGTCTTAAATGTAGCTGTACCACTTTTCCTGCAGTGAGTTTGAGGCTGCATGTAAAGTAAAACCAATTGGTAAATGCATTTGTTTTACAAGAAGGGGTATTTATAAATATATTATGTGATGAATTTCATTAACAACTGCCTAGTTCCCCATTCAAAGAAGCATGTTTTTTAACATACCTCATCTTTTTTCCTCAGAAGAGGACATATTTCCCTTGTTTCATCCATAAGTGTTGTTTCTCTGGTTGCATATCCACAGACACAGTAAGCATCATAACCCGCCCCAATGAGCAAAGAGCACAGCAGCACACTAAAGTCAAAACAGTTTCCCTTTTGACGAGTTAGGATAGTTGTAGGGGACACCAGTTCACTTGGCTGATAACACAATAAGATAATATCAGGTTATTCCTATGGCTAAGAGCTTAGTATGTCAAAGATATAGTTTGGCACACAAGTTACAAGATCCCCCCAACACTCACTCTGGCATGAAGCAACTGGGAGTTTTGCGAGTCTCTTATGGGACAGCATACTGCTCCAATGCAAGCTGCCTGTTACCCTCTCTAACCTAACCATTTGTTGCGACTGTAGGGGTATTGATATGAAACTTCTTGACCATGTGAACCCATGGTTTCCTTCTTCTCTCCCTGGTGTGAGGCGGGGGTTCAGAAAGAGAAGTGACTTCCAAAATGAGGTTTAGAGTCCTAGGCAGAGATAGAGGCATTGTGAAAGTAAAGTGTCTTACCCAAGAATTCTACACATGACCTTACTGGGGAGGAAACCTGGAATTCTGCTATGCAAATCAACAGGCTAATATCAGAGACCACTCTAATCAGTAATTATTCCCAGCATTGAAATACAAATGTCACACAAGCTGTATAACATTTAACTTAAACTGAATCTAATATACATAAACATAATGTGTAATTATACAAAGAGAACATTGAAATAAGATATATGAGGAAACCTCTTTTATTCATAAAAAAAAGTAGACTTACCAAGTCAATTGGTGGATCTAATGGAAAAAATGTTAAATAGTCAGAAACAAACTGTGCACAGCCATCATAATCATAGATCTCCTTGTATGACAGAAGAGTTGGGCGAATTGTTGTACACACAAATTTCTGAAACCAGAAAAATTGCATAATTAAATAATCCAGTATCTATTTTAAATCAAATGCACCAATCTATGTCAGCCCTGAAAGTCTCCTGGTTTCAGAACCCTCACCCTAATCCTAAGAACAATTCTCAAGTCTCATATGTGTTCAATTAGCTAAATCTCCAAGACATTTTGATATTTTCTCCACAAAAAGAAGAAAAATCTTAATTAACCCTTTGAGTGACCAAGAAAGAATTTCCCCTACAACATCAACCAGATAAGAGATGAGGATAAAGAAAAATACAAATTTGGGGAAAATTAGTTGACCTAATACTAAATTCTCTGAACTAACATTATAAGAATTATGTGGTTGACAGTAAGGAGAACTACAAATTTGCTCTGGGAGTTAAAGGGTTAAAAGAAAAATTGAGGGTCTCCTGTTGAAAAGGTGATTGTACTCTTGTTGATTTTGAGCTTTTAATTCATTTAGTAATTCCCCTGTCTTGTTACCTCTATTCCACATTCATTCACAGGATTTAAAAACAATGGCTTTCGATCACGATATAGGTGAACAAATTGACGTCTAAAGTTTTCACAAAATGACAGCAGAAGCTTCTCTTTTGGAGTATTGGACTTGTAAGACTCAGGAAGAGAGGCCCTGTCTGCATCTTTGTTTCTGCAAGAGGTAAAAAAAAGTTTATATTAACTGTAAATAGATTTTGTGTATTAAGTTTTATTTTCATGTTCAAAGAGTATTAAAACAAAGGATTATTCCAGGAACACACTTTAAGACTTTTAACATAACATGGAAGACACATGCAAGGGTTTCAAGAGGAGAAAGAAGGCTCTCAAACAAGGATTATCCAGGAACCTCTATTCCCCAAAGTCTGACAACTGTAAACATTTTCATTTCATTGAGACTGGTCAACTGTTTACTGACCAATCTCTATAAAGTTCAGGGCATGCTAGAAAAAAACCCAGATTCTCAAACTAACACCATAACTGTTTCTAGTTTGGCCTCCTCTCACACAGTTTACTTCTTCCTTGGAAGGCAATAACTTTTAATGAACAGTTCTGGTGTTCATGGTTTTCTGAGTGTCACACACGGTGATGTTACACAAGCTAATTTTTAATGTCATTTTTTGAGCCATCTTGGACGACTTAACTTATATAACACAATGAATGTATGGAAGCCATGGACTGAGGTGGTCCACCAACAAGATCGTCAGAGGTAGTCTATTACACTATGCACCCCAGTCCACTCATCTTATGTACGCCCCTGTACAAGGAGTCTCCAACTTATGGTAGTACGATCGTGTTCTGCAGAATATTCTACCATTTTCTTAATAACAATGTGTGAACCAAAACTTTATAGAGATAAATTTTAGTTAGCTGTCTGCATATGCATTAGAGATCGATTCGTACACAAACTTGAAATTACAAGCCAAGGTGAAAGATGACAACAACTCACGGAAGTGTACTGATATCTGGCGCAGTAACTTGAATTTTTGCTAATTCCTTCTTCAGGGACTCCATATCAGTTGGCTGAAATGATCACTCGCCTTTATTTAAACCCTGACTTTACACATTGCCTCACAAATAATTTCGATAATTTTGTTTGAATCTTCTTAGCAACGACAGCTTGGTAGCCACTCCCTTTTTCAAAGCCGGTAAAAGACTGAGAATGAAATTCGGGTACTAGGACCCAATCTCCCGCGAGTAGTTGCACATACGTTCTGCTCTGATTCTGTGTTTGCACCGAAGAGGTGTTTTGCTTCTCTGTGGAAACCGTGATATGAGAACTTTTACCTCTGTAAAGCCCTGCGGAAACGACCAAGCGTTAAGAAATGTCGTTTAAGAACTATCCTGCGCGTGGAGGCTCTGTTAGACACCTTTCAAGCTTTCCTCAATATCAGAGCCTAGCAGAAACATACGGTTGCTCTGCGGTGCACAAGTCGTTCCTTTCAGATTACTTTGCTCGGTGCTCTAGCCTTTATCACCTTGATTTACTGGGACATTATGGTTGTGTAAATGCTATAGAATTCTCAAATAATGGCGGAGAATTCATTGTTTCAGGTTTGGATGTGATATTTCTATTATTATGACCTTTTTTGTTCATTGTGCGTTCCTATTGGCTGATGCGAACCCATCATATAAATCATAAACTTAATTGCACGTTTTATTCACGTTGGTCGAACTTTGCTGTCGGTGATACTGCTAGGTACTACCAAAAAAAAAACCACAACAACACCACACTAGATATCCAATCTAACTTTGACTTGATTGTCATGTTCTCCTATGGGAACACCTCTTAGCCCTGTAACCCTTTATGAATGATCAAGACAGAATTTCTCCTAAAAGTATCAATACAACATCAAGCAGAAAATTGATGAGAATAAAGAAAAATAACAACTAGGGGATTAGTATCTGATCCAATACCAAATTCTCAGAACTAAAATAAGACAGTAAGGAGAGTTACTGAGATCTTGAGAATGAAAGGGTTAAGTGGAACTTTTGCATTGCAAAACTGCACTTAGAGGGTTTTTATAGCAGGTCTAGTCAAGTAGAAGTTTATTTTGTTCAAACCTTTGTTTAAAGGTGGTGATGATCGTCGTGTTGTGGTATGGAACATAGAAAAGTGCGTCTATGGAACTCAACCTCCAGTGTCAATGAAGGGAGAACACAAGTCTAATATTTTCTGTACTGTTTTTGATAATGACAACAGGCATATTTTTTCAGCAGGTAGGTTTATAATGCCTTAAGGTCATAGACGTAAACACAACTACAACAGGAATTTCTAACCAGCATCCAAGCTGGATGTTACCAAAGTTTTATTGAACCAAATTTTGTTTCAGACATGAAAGTGTGTTGCAGTAACCATTATCATATCAAAGTATTTGACTGTCAATCTGTGTAGTGCTAGCGTTTTCTATCAGTACTTTTCCACTTAACAGGCAATGACAATCAAGCCCTCAGGCACGATTTCACAACGTAAGTACAATAACATTTTCGAACAAGTGTGCAACTCTCTGTAATAATAACAACTTACTCCAATCAGGCAGAATTAAAGCAACCAACACATCTGTATGGGTTTTGAGTGCAGCCTGGATAACAGTACGTCTCTCTACCTTGGAGTGCAATAGATATTTGTTTACAAATAGTGGGTAAACCAGACAAAATTACGAGGTGATGGACAATCATATGCTCATGTGTGGAGAGAGGTACTTTGAGTCAGAGTTAAAGGTTTTGTCGAAGAACACAACACATTAGGACCCTGTTTGGTCTTTCACCTAGACCTCTTGACTTGGATTCCAGAGTACTAACCATCAGGCCACCACTTTGCTAATGTACACAGTCTTCTAAATACCTCTTTCTCTCTGGTTTTTAACATTTTTTTCTTCCTGAATTATATTAAGTGGTGAGACAGTTGGCATGTACTACCATGATGACCCAGTTTATGGCCTTAATATTCACCCAGAGGATAACAATGTGTTCTTAACAGCTTCTGATGATGGAAAAGTTATGCTTTGGGACATAAGGGCATCTCCAGTTAGTGGTATGGAACTTTTTTGCCCCATTTTCTTCACAAACTGTTGCTTGTAAAGGTTAACAACACACATTTTTTGTTGATCATATTGTGTAATCTTCTGGGTGAGAGTAGCACAGAAAACAAATGATGTTAGTGAGTTGAGTTTTGAATATGGAAACAGAAGTCCTCCAAGGAGAAGATCCTGGTCTTGTTGCCCAGAGCTCAGTACGAACTCGTAAACGTACCAAAATGTAAAGAGATAATCTTGTTCAGACAATATCAGCCTTCTTTAGAGGTAAATATGTTAGAGGTAATCTCATTAATGTATTCATAGGTTCTTCTACATGTATTGCTCGTCATGAATCAGCTTTCCATGCTGCTGTTTTCAATCCAGTGGACCCTAGTTTGATTGCAACAGCTAACTCCAAGAAAGGTGTCCAGCTTTGGGATGTCAGGGTTCCAATCAGGTTTGTTGCAAATTATCTGTTACTTTTCCATACTTTTTCACCCAACAGTTCAAAAAAAGCATGTTTCCAACCCCCCTGATTTAAAAATTATTTATTATATTAGAAACTGTGTTCACTGTATGGCTGAAAAAAATGTCTATTTCTTGCTAGCTGTTGTGGGGTGGAAACTTGATTAATGGGGTGGCCCACCATGAACTAACAACATGTCAAGGAGGGGTAGATGCACTATCAGTTGCTTCATGGTTTGGAAATAACATAAAGCCCCCTTCCTCCCTCCCCTCCTCTGTTTCTTTAACCTTACAGGTAACATTTTAAGAAAAACCTTAGAACATCATAATAAAGTATTTGCTGTGGCTGAAAAAAGCTTAAGCACAGACATCAAGAGATGATCAATGTTGATTTACTCTTTAGTTGTTTAAGGCAGTTCAGTTATGGAGCACCTCAGATGTGTGCCATGGGGTTAAAATGGAACAGGACAGGTGACATGATAACTGCCCTTCGTCGCCGCCTTCCTCCAGTTCTTTATCATGTTACTCGGTCTTCAGCAGTGGCTGAGTTCCACCACCCCGGCTACAATAATGTGTGCACCATGAAGAGTAATTGTTTTGCAGGAAGCAAAGATCAGGTGATTATTTTACCCAGGGCAGTGTCAAAGAATAGCTGATTGTGAGCTACAAAACATGTTTAGCTTCTACAAATTGAGTGGGGAGAAGGGCACTGTTAGAGAGTACTATGTAACTTTTCTTAGGGGGTGGGTTGTAGAAATCAGCAACTTTGTCCTGGCTTAGGTGATTGTTTTACTGTGTGCTGAGACAAATGACGGCTGATCCTGAGCTGCAAAACATCTTTTCTCTTTAGTTTATAGCATCTACAACCTTGGAGGGAAGTGGAGGGGGGGCACTGTTCAAGAGTGGGAAACTTTCTTGAAGGGTTATGTGGGGGGGGGAGCGTAAAAAATTGGTAACTTTGTTAAGGCAGGTAACTCGCATTGTTGTCTGTATCCATGTTTGTGGATATTATCAAACCATATTAGTTGTAATTACACAAATTGTTTCTTGATTTAGAATTCTGGGAGACTCAGTAACAGACTGTAAGATTGACAGGTGTTGTTATTTGTGTTATCTCTAAGTTTGTTGTCTCTGGCTCTGATGACTTCAATATTTACATCTGGGAAGTGCCAGATGATTGGGCAGATCATGACAAGGTGCTGACTGTTGGTAGGGCATTCATGGTACTTCATGGTCACCGCTCCATTGTTAACCAAGTTCGCTTCAACCCCGAGACACATATGCTCTTATCAGCAGGAGTAGAAAAAGTGATAAAGGTTGGTTACATTATCATAAACTTTGAGAGTAGAAAGGCAAGTAAGAAATAGTAGGCGACTTGGTTTTTTTGGACAATGCTGTGTAGTCAGATTACACACGAGACTGGGAATCATAAAATTTGCACAAACCTTGAAGCAAACTCTGAAAGGGAATCAAGTCACTATCTAAAGAGGTTACTGGAATATTATGCACTCATTCTACTCAAAAATTGGGAAATGGCTGCTGTGCAAGTTTCTTCAGTGCTATTACAATATTTGTATGATTTTTTCCTCACCTTTTATGGTTAAGTGAGATGAAAGTAGTCAGCGTAAGATGGCAGATCAGCCATGCATTTTGGCCAGCTACTGGTCTTGTTGACAGCTCTGAGTAGCGCATGGAGTATGTAGTGTTCTTTTCTTCCAATATGCTTCTCATACAATTGTAATTATGATAAAATACATATCTGTATGATTTCATGCAATAGCATTTAGAGAATGCAGTTTCAAGGCAGTGTAGAATCAACCTGGAAATTTTACTTCCTCCAGGTATGGAGTCCTTTCCCAGTGCCAAGAGGGTGTAGTGAGATGGACACCAGCCATAAAAGCCGCCGTGAGCTTTATTCTCATAGTGATTACCTAAGTTTTATTCAGTTTGGTGGCCTACCTCTTAATCATGATGAATATGAAAGCAAGTCAACCGCAGAAGACCCTCGTATGTTAGCTTTCTTTGACTCTTTAATACAGCGTGAGAAAGATAATCTCCACTCTGACTCAGAGGACAGCTTATTGGATGATTTCCACCTTAGTTTTATCCTTCAGCCTGATAGCAGTGAAGAGAGTGATAGTGATACAACTGAGACCAGCATGAGCCACCTGCTCCTGAGAGAACTTCTTCATCGTCCAAGCTCAGAGACACTAGAGGGACGCGCAGCTATAAACAGTTCAGGACAAGGTGTGCTTAGACGGCTGAGAAAACTCAGGGACACTGTTGTTATTCGTGATCTACTTAATGCAGGTAGCAGTAGTACAGACAGCGAGGAAGGCAATCATGTTAAGGTTGTTGGGCCTGCATTACCTAGTGATCTTGAGAGTGGTGAAGGCACTACACAATCTACAGTTCAGTTTAAAAGACACAAACCTCACAAAAAAGACAATACAGATCTCGAAACAGATCAAGAGATGTAGATGATACTTCTTCATCAGAAAGTGCTGATGAAAGTGACTATACTAAGCAGAAAATACAAATAAGAGCTGATAAGGACAATTCTATTGAAACCAGTAGCAGCAGCAACAGCAGTAGTAGTGGTAGTAGCAGCCACTCAGAGAGAGATTCTAGGAAGTCAAAAGGATACAGAGAGAATACAGAATCCAGCAGTGATGACGCAGAGATTTGCAAGTTGTCACACAAAAGAAGAAAACTTAACAGGGCAAATTCAAAGAATTTATCTAATAACCTAAAAACTCAGGGAAATGTATGCAAGGCAACTGAGGTCAACACCAATGGAACCATAGAGAATTATCAACAGCTGGATGGCAATAATGGTGAAGACAGTCAAAATGCAAACAACATTTTACATGGAGAAGGAATAATAAATAGTGATAGGTGTGAAGCTTCTCAAACAGATTGCTCTTCAGATTTGCATGTGAGTAACCAAACTGTTTCTTCTCATGAGAGCATCTGGGCAGATCATTCCAGTTACAACCCACGTGGAAACAAAAAAAGCTCTCATGATCAGGGGGATGATCATGAGGAATCAAGTAGATAATCCTTTTTCATGTAAACCCTTCAACTCCCAGGATCTTGATGATATACTTTTTCTTGGTTTTAAAAAAAAAGAAAAAGAAATTGGGGTTACCAAAGTAACACTCCCTTGTTTGCTGGATACATTTTTTAAATTGCTGGGGGGAGTAACACTAATGGTTTTGTGAAGTGAAGGATTAGTGAGAAGCTTGCTGCTTGATGAACATCCCAAAGTGTCCAAATAAGCTTCAGGA
Source organism: Pocillopora verrucosa (assembly GCF_036669915.1). Taxonomy (NCBI): domain Eukaryota; kingdom Metazoa; phylum Cnidaria; class Anthozoa; order Scleractinia; family Pocilloporidae; genus Pocillopora; species Pocillopora verrucosa. The sequence goes on from NC_089318.1 coordinate 1,068,912, forward strand.
AAATTCATGAACACAAGTAAAATGGTCAAGCATGAAATAATATATTCATGAGTGTCCTTAAGAACCTAACAAGTTCTGAACTACTTGTTGAACAATAATTGAGTTTCAAAACTTCACTTATGAGGGTTTATGAGCTATGGATTATAAGACTAGATAAACAGTTCCTTCATTTGAAACCATTCTCAGGTTCATCCTAAGATAGTCAGTCCATCCAATGCCTCAAGTTAGTAAAGGTTGCAATGATAAGTGAAAGAGGAATATATTGTTCTTTGGAATCAGGTGGTAACGTGGGACAAGGAGGCAACTGGTTTTTGTGACTCTTGTCTTCAAATGACTTCCACTTCTCTTGATGGGTTGAAATAAAACAGCTGATCAGTTACAACTTGTTTGGTTACATTTTACTATTTACAATATAAGAAATCTGGCATAACTCGCCAACCCTTTTTACTTGGTGGAAGCTAACAGTGTTATGGTTAGAGTAATATTCAAAATTTATTATATTTGAGAGCAGTTGCATTTTCTGATCATTGCTTTCTCTTTTACCTCTTTTTCATATCTTTATTCTACAAAAGCTCATCAATTTTCTTGTGGGTTTGAGAACTTATTGTCCTGACTTTGTCCAAGTTTGACAGTATCTTGTTCTTGATGCAATTGTCCAAGAAGAGGCTCTTTTTAAGCAGCTCACTCAAGTTCAACTGGGCATGATTTCCAGTTTCTTGTTCCTTGGGTAACACAACTGACCATACAAGGTGCCAGTTGACACCCATTGTTTAGAGCCTCCTTGATCTTGCCAGGCAAGCATTTTACTTTCCCCAAGCCTCAGCATCAGCCTCACGTGCTCCCCTATAACCACCCAACTCTGCTGATCTGTAGAAGCCTTCAAGAAAGAAAATCAGTGAGAACTACCAAAATTATAAAAATGGGGGTATTCTCTTCATGTGACTTGTCGCCAATAGCTCACAGGGGAATGTTTGCATGCCATAGGCAAACTTTCAGATCGCGGGAGTGAAACAATCGTTACACTAACCTTCCAGAATGGCTGGGTAGTTGTCGTCCATCCACTTTCTGTAATCTGATTGAAATAAGAGATATTGACAAGCCTTGCAAAGATGGTTAAAATAATTTAATTCACTGCAACATTCGATGTGAGATTAATTAAAAGCCCTCATCATAAATTAACCTAAATAGTTTAAAAAAAAATTCAGTTTTTTGAAAGCTAACCTCTACTGGTGTTCATTTGATGCCATACCCGATAAGATCCTATCAAGAGCGCCACTTCTCCGACAATTGCTGCTCTTAAGAGTTTCCTCCAGCCAGATTTGCCGGCCATGTCGCTGAGTACTCATAACATCTTGATAAGTTGTTCATATAAGCAACACATACTGCATGCATGTCAGTCCCAGTCCTCATTTTGAACTAATTACTGTGGACGAGATGACTGGGATCTACATACGTGTCGCAGGCTCAATAACATGGCTGCCTGCTTCTGTCTTTCAAATATGATTGTTTAAAATCAACTTAAAGCATTTTTCGTGTTCGTCTTGGACCTGAAGGCGACACTTTACAGAGGAATATGGTATCTGTAACAGTTAAAGGTTGCGTATAGCCTTTTATAAAAAGGAGAGAGATATATCGGTGCAGTGAGCGACTCAATAAAAATGGATAGCTCACAAAAACTTCCGTCATATAACAGTGCGACTGCAGCTGCCACACCAAGCATAGGAACGGAGAGATTACTTAGATATCTTCCTAAAAAACAGTCAGAGGTTCGACAAGTTGCCATAGATATTCCAGAAACTGGTAACAGTCAATTGATGAACCAAGATGTTCTTAAAGCTGGCTTGACTGCTCTAGAAAGAGGTATGATCACTTGTGGCATGATTTACACAAGCATCACATAATACACTCGGGTTAAATTTCTGCACTGCCCATACTCTATAATAAATACAGTTCTTGGATAAAGAGAACTTTGACAAAAAAATGGATTATGGCTAAAGTACGGGGGCTGTTCAGAAATCTTACCTAAACTTGTCTATTAATATAACGTTTGTACAGCTAGGGTAGCCTGATTTATATTTGCAAGGAAAAAAGCACCTGGTAAGAAACCAAACAAGATTCCCACACGGCCCCACACTTAGTTATGCAGACAGTTCTGGTTGGAAAAAAAAATGGCAAAAACAACAGAAGCCTTTGGGACCATGGCTTTGTGTTTGAACAGTTAGGGGGTATACTGAATTCTTAAGAAACTATAGTTTAATAAAATTGTTGTTACTGTATAAAGGGTATCATTTTTTCATTCATAAAACTACCAGAGTAATAAAAAGTAATCTTGTGAAAAATCATGTGAAAGTAGTGTAACTGTTCTTTTTCTCATGCCTTGAATGGTTTACAGCAAAAAGTTTGCGGATGAGAGGGCCACTGAATGACGAGGAACGGGTGACATTGTCAGTAAGTTTTCAGTTATTATTTTCCTCCTAATATTTCTCTTATTTGTGTTGTCTTCATTGGCTAACACAAGGATGAATTGTGTAAATTTTGTGCTTTGCAGAATTCTGAAATGTCCTGCTTTGCTAGCAGAGAGGTAATCATGCATTAATTCTCATGGGACTAATCTGTCCCATAAAATTACTTTTTAGAGTGCTATAAAGCCATTTCCACAAAGATCCCAGCCAATTATGAAAAGAGTCAGAAGGGAACTACAGAGTGTTCTTGCTGAGAGACAGGTAAAATCAAATAAGTTTATTGGTGACAACAACAATTCAATTTTTCTTTTGGTTTATCAAATGCTTGTGAAGGCTACAAGGCTGCTTGTGTATTTAGAACTTATTTCTGATTATTTCTTTAACAGGGATGGAGGATCTTCTGGATGATTATTTTAAATGCTCTTTGTTCTTTTGGACTCTTTGTTTACAGTGGATCAACAAATAGTTTAGGTAATATCAACATTTATTCAAAGACAGGATCATTGGTTTATGCAGTTTTGATTAGCACAGCCTCAGTAGTGTTTGAGCTATCATGGAATAACTGATACTATCATGCTCTGATTGGTCAAAAGCCTATCATTTATGGTTGTGATGTGAAGAAAGGTCAGTTTGCTGTTGAGGAGGTCCTGAAATTTGTTTCTGTGTTGGACTGATTGTTAAACAGTTACACAACACTGTTTTTTTTCCTATCCACTTACTTCCTTTCATGTATCTTCAAAATAATTGTATGTTTAATATTATAAAATTTTTTTGGTCTTCTTTCAGCTCTCACATCATTTAGCTACCTGACAATATTTGATTTACTAAGGTATGGTATTGAAAAACAACATTTTAAAACAATCATTTTTCTTAATTTTAAAGTTCTTTGCTGCTTAACATTGTTATTTTCCTTTCTAGTCTTTTAACATGCCTTTTATCACTTTGGGTGTCACTTCAGAAACCATCCACAACTTTTTCTTTTGGGTAAGGGTCTTTGTCAGTGTTAAATAGCAGTTAGAAACCAGAAAATATGAGCTGAGTTTTTGTGTACAACGGCCTTGTCTCATTCAGTGGTCGATATATTCTTACTAGGCAGTAAGGTGATAAAAAATACAAGAAAATGTCAACTTGGAAATACTATTTGATTTAAAACCAAATTTGTTTTCCAGTATAACCACTTTGCACTCAATCATTTAAGACATGTCTAAGCTTTCTGGCTATCATTATTTTCACTTCCTAGTTATGAGCGATTTGAAGTGTTGGCCGTATTTACTACCACAGTGCTTGTGATGTTTGGAGCTCTATTTATTGTTAAAGAAAGGTAAGCATAATTTTTTTCAATTGTCGTAATGTTCAGTTTTCTAGAGCTCGATCTCCAGAAGTTGAAATGCTTTTGCATCTGCACTTGTCAGAAGCTCCTGTCCTTTTGATAACTTAAAATCAGAAAACTTTCAAATTTTTGTGTAATCCATTGTTTACTGATATTATTTCCTAGCACTGAAAGGTTGTTAATGCCTCCAGAAGTTATGACGTAAGTTCAGTACATACTGTTACTGCCCTGTTCTTGTTGTTCCCTCTCCTCATGAGTAAGATAAAAATTATTCCATACAACAAATTTTCTTGCCTTTTGTTTTTGTGCAAAGTGATCTAAACAAAGATAATATAAAATTATTTATGAGCTTCAAAAGATGGAACATTCATTTGCTTTTACAACACTGCTGTGATAAATGGTTTTTGATAAAATTCTTGAGAAAATTTGTAAAATTCATAAAACAATATTTTCAATATATTTACTTCCATTGAGTGTCTGTATTTGTTAAAACATCGAAAATGTCTTAAGTCATGAACATAACATCTACAGGAGAAGAGTTCCATCCTTTTTCTTCCCTTTCTGTTTCCTTTTCCCACTCGTCTACCATTCCTGTTTTCAAACGCTTATCCTTACTTTGAACTGGGCATATGTCTTTGTGGCTACCACTGACAAATTTAGTAACTTAATACATGAAATTGTTAGTATTTCTTTTTACTGATTTTTTTTTCAATTTCTTTCACCAGAGATAATCTTCTTCCTGTCACGTCAGTTGGGTTGTTCTTACACTTACTTGTGACTTATGGTGTCACTAATAAGCCCTTCAGTCTAGTGTCTAAAGGTAACTTTCAAAACATGAACATTAAAGTTTGAAAACTTGATGCCAAGCAGGGATATGTTGGTGGCACAGAACAATAATTTCCCAATGCTTTAAGCTGCAACCTATTTGGTCACCACAGTGAGTAGGACACAAATTTCAGTGGCAAAATTTGCAGCTTAAGTTGCCAAAATTTGTCAATATTTTTGAGGGTGTATGAGTATTAAACCTTTAGACTGTGAGTTGAGGTTGTAAAAAGACAACTTTGGAAAATATTGAGCTTGGAGCTCTAATTTGACAATTAGAAAGATCAATCAGATGATAATTTTATGGAGAAGCTTGGTCTCCTTTACTTGAGCACATGTTTTGACTTCTTTGGCATCTGATGATTTCCAATTAATAATTCCTTGCCTTGATTCATCTAATGAGTGTTCCACCTCAAATTAAGCTGTCCTATTTTCATTGATTTCTGGCTTTTATAATGTTGTGTCTATTTAAATATGAATATCTTTGATGCTGTTCTCTTAAAATTTGGGCCCAAGTCTTCTTTGTTTTTTTGTTTTAGCTGCTTCATCAAATTGGTTGCAGGATGCAGTGAATGATTTTGGTCACAGGTGAGTCGGCCATCTGCTTAGTTGTGTACAGTGACAAGCATGTGGAAATATTTGAGTGAAAATGCTGTGACAAAATTTCATATCTGAGAAATCTGAGAGCTAGAGAACAACTGACCTCCTCTTCAGGCAAAGCTTCTGGCAATAACATCAGTGGAATTGCAGTCCCTGACTCCTGGGTTCTCATTATGAAATGTATTCTCAAGAGAAAAAGTAAAGTATTTTGAGAAAATTTTTTCTGTATCTGAATGAAAAATTTCTCCAGTGCACCATTGAAATTCATCCACAGATTTCTGCCTAATAGCCCAAGAATTCTCTTACTTCTAATGCTCATGAACACCCTGTGACTCTGAGAGATTGAATTTCTATCTACACTCCCCTCCCTACATGATTTCAGTAATGGAGAAAAACAGGTATTGTATTTAACTGAATTTGAAATGGGAAAGAGGGTGATTACAGAGCCTGTTTGTCTATTTTTTTATTTTTCAAAGACCTAAAATTGTAAAGGGATGTAGCTGGCTTTGTTAAACCTCTGAGTTTATGAATTGTTGTGTTGCAGCATTTGTGGGTTTGCACCATTCTTGGGCAAAGTCCTTGTGCAGCGGTTCAACCCTATAGCTCTGCTAGGTGTGGCAGGAGCAGCGTTAGTTTTAACAACTGATTTTTTAATCAACTACAAGTAAGAGTGCTTGGTATTCTTTTCGTATCTATTTAAAAATTAAAAGTGAATGATTTTAAGTATTTGAAATCATCAGTTCATCAAAAAAGTTGTTATTTTTTATGATACAACCAAGTGTGCAGTGTTGATGCATACTTCCTGCAAGCTCTTCTTTGTGTTGACAACCTACAAGTCTTGTCAAATCTTAAAAATAATTTTTAATAACCAGTACATTTTATAATACTCTGCTAAATGAGGTGTGAGATTTGTTATTCACTTGAATGTTACTAACCAAGTAATCACATCAACAATTTTTTGTTTTCTTTACCAGTCAATCCTTCATTGCTGACAGCTTTTGTGCGATAGTAACAGCATTTATGATGTGGGCAACCATGTTACCACTCAGCATATACAGTGGACAGATTCTTCTACAGGTAGTAGGCTTTGGGTCTCATGGCAGTTGTATATGATAATGTCTATAACCCGAATACTGTCATTTATTATTATTAATAGTTAATGAGCCAGTTTTCATTTCCTCTTATTTTTATTTATCACAGACTTGCCCTATTGATATCATGAATCAGATAGACAAGTGTCTACGTGAGGTAAGAAAGGTTTAACAAAAATTACCATGTCTACTTCACAAGGTTTCAATTTAATCTTTGCAAGAAAAGTAGTAGCCATTCATCAAAATAAAAATCCTCGTCATCCTCATCTGGGGTGTGGGTGTGTTTAGGTTCTAATACATACTATGTGCCACATAACTTGTCATATTTGGTGGCATGAAATTTTCCCACTGGTAATGGCTTGGTCAGTGATCTCAGAATTCTTCTTAGATAACTGTTGTGCTTTTCTCCCGAAAACATCAAGTATATGAATATTTACTGAGAAAGAATCAATAAGCTTTATTTCCTATTATTGCAGGCATCTACCCTAGATGGTGTGTTGGAATTTAGAAATGAGCACTTCTGGACAGTTTCATTTGGAAGAATGGTGAGATGCATCAAACACTTTACTGTCTCCATAATGCCTTTTTCTCACTGAAATTTCTTGGAAAAAAATAGCAGGTTTCTATGGTGATATGAAAATGCAGTCAGCTTCCAATAATTGCCCTCAAAATCAGTTTCTTTCACAGAGTCTGATGCAACAAATGACATAATGTGGGCCTTTAAGGAGACATTACAATATAGAAAGTTAAATTTTGATTAAATGGAAAGTTAACATGTTCGCCGAACCATTAACCTGAAGACATCTGAGTTGTTGACTTACAGACCAAACGTAGGGCAACATGTGGCTCATTCCTGTACAATGATCATACAGTTTGATGTATGTTGCTACATGATTCCCCTTGCTAATATGGATGTTTCCTTCATTATGTCTCACAATTGTTACAGTGTATTTGGAAAATTTGGGGTTGTAAATGATATTGTTAATAGTTTTCTTGAGTAAGATTTCAGATTGTGGTTTTTAATTATGATGATGATTATTGTTTTGCTGTCAACCTTTTATAGGCTGGTTCCTTGCATGTCAGAGTAAGAAGAGATGCTAGTGAACAGGTAATGACAAATGTTAAAGTATTCTTTCCAAATTACATGAAAATAGTGAAAGAGGAAGATCTAATATTTTTATTTTTTTGTGTGTAGAGTAACCTTTCCTTCAACATGACTAACCAAAAAATTATAGTACAGAGCCCAGTTGTTCAAAGAGCAGATAAACTTATCCAACTGATAAATCACTATCCAGTAAATAAGTGTTAACTAAAGGTACTGCACTATACATTGGATAGAGATTTATCCAACGTATAGCATTATCCACCCTTCAAACAACCAGGGCCAAAAGTGAAGAAAATGCAGAAATGGGAAGAACAAATCCAAATGGAATAAAGATGTTGAAAGAATGGAGAAGATTAACTCAGTGGCAAATTTCAAACTTTAAAAAATTTAAATGGATAGGTAATTTGGAATAAAAACTTGGGTCAGTTCATTTATTGGTTATGATGATGATGATGATGATGATGATAATGATGACCATGAACCAAGATTTTAAGTCATCTTGAACCGAGGTACTCAAGGCCTTGAAATTAATTAACACATGAACCTTTGTGTTTCAGTCTGAACTGCTCAGCTCTAAAACTTTTTAATATTTTCTGTTCTGTGTTTTATTTTACAGATGGTGCTAGCTCATGTAACAAACAAGTTATCTAGTCATGTAACACACTTAACAATTCAAGTATTCAAAGATGATTGGATACGACCGTCAAGTACTACAAAGGTCAACATTCCAAGTCTACCATCTGTGGCTGGTTCTCCTAGCAGCTCTCTCCTAACAAGGCCCTACAGCAGTCCACAGTTGTACAAAACTAACTCCCCACCAGTCACAAGAGGACTGGATAGACCCAAAACAGACAACAGGACAGCTACAAACAAAGCTTCAACTCCTTTCATGACCATCTCTCCACACAAGACATCATGATGGTTACCAAACCTTCAATCTCAATATCTGGAACCAAATTCTCCCAACTGTTAACATTTTATTCCTCCATCACTCCATCCTGAGAATTTGTTGTGCATCAATAACAAAGCAACATCCCAGAGTTAAAAATTTCCAATATTATCTTTGTCTTTCTAACTGAAATTTGATCAAATTGTAAGGAGAATTTAGGTATTGAGCACTAGTGAGAGTTAAATGTAAGGATCTAATTAAATGAAGTGTCAGTAGCCTTATTTATTTTTTGACATCATTAGTCTGTCATTATAACTGAAAGCAGTTGAGGCTAAAAATGCAAATAAACTCTATGTTTTCTCTATTGCTGGTTTTCTTTAAAAAAAAGATTGATGTAAAGTAACAAATAATATTCTCCAGGTCTGAATAAACATCAGCTCAGGTCATTGAAACTTAGCAATGGGATTTTCATGGGAGTTAGAGAATACCACAATCTCCTGTGTTTATTGAACACATTGTCTATTCCCAGTAAGGAAAAAGCTATGGATATACACAACTTAATAAAGAAGCTCAAAGAAACACTTACAATTACAAAGGAGACAACACAGCCCATTTTTTCAAGCAGTCTTTCCATGAATTTTGCAGTTTAATTATTATAGATCTGTAGAGTTTCAAAGTTAGTGATCATTATTGTTATTTTTTAGAGGAAAATACTTTGGTTCTAAAGTTTCTAAAGACAGTTTGTTGCTGATCAGTTGTTGAGTGTACATTTTCAAAAATGATGAATCTCAAAACATCAGAAATGCTTCTAAGAAGCAAAAGCTTTAGTGACACTGAGAAGATTTTCTCCATTGAGAATTTCAATCCAGTAGCCATCAGGATCTTCAACAAATGCAATTCCTTTCATTTTACCTTCAGATAGAAAGAAGAAGAGCAAAAAAATGTGTTAAAATAAATCAAAATCATTGAGACTACTGAGCCCAATTGGAAAGAAATTAATGCGTTAGAATGAATTCAAATGAGTTCTCAATCTCTGAAGACCTTTCCTCAGCAATCAGACAATCCTCTCTTAAAGCATTTAAAAAAGATACTGTTTAAAGCCTCCATGCAAGGATGATTAGTACAGAGATCACTTAGTTACTGTCAGCTTTTGTTGTTTATCATCAGCTGATTATCCATTCTTTAGCTTGTTACCTCCCACACATCAACAGTCTACAAACTAAAATGCAGATATTTCATACTTAACAAACATCATACAAGCTTACCATCATTAGGTTTTTTGACAAATTTCACCCCAAGCTTTTCAAAACGCTCACAGGCCTTGTCCACATCAGGCACTGTGAAACCAATGTGGCCTGACAAGGGAAAAAGATGAACAAAGAATAACTCACTATGTATATATAGGCTTTACCACCTGCTAATTTTTGGAGTGGATTAAACCTTCAACACTCGGCAGAGTCCATTCCTAAGATCTACTTTACATTGGGGAGGCAGCTTATTTGTTTTAACTCTATGACCACTGGATGAGAAGAAACACTGAAAGTGAAATTTATATTAACAATGTAGTTTCATTGAGGGATAATTTAGAATTCAAGGTTACCTCTATGGTCAACATAAATGTGACAGTGTAAAATAAAGTCATTTGATTAATAGGAGTAAGACACATTGATTAGGGCATTGACATCTTGTAACATTAAGTCATTGGATTAATGGCTCAAAGATGTATTGGCCTTTGATTTCTCTGATTAGTGCATTGATATCTGGTTTGCCAAGCTTGGGTTCAAGGCCTGGGCATGTCTTTTAGTGGTGTTCTTTGGCAAGAAACTCATTGTCTCTCTTCATGTTAGAGTCTAAATGGGTGCTAGCAAATTGTCAAAGAAATTGGAAATCCTGAATGACAACTTGAAAATAATTATTACTCCTGATCAAAACATGCTTTCAAAAATAGGAAAAGCTCTAAGAATGTGGGCTGTATAGATCATGTGCAAGACTTTCTCTCAAAATTGCTTTTACCTTCTACAGAATTTAAAAGAAAGGATGCTCACCAAATCCTTTTGGTTCAGAGTTTCCATTGTGGTATTTCAAATCAGGGTCATTCTCTGTTCCCCAGTTACTGTTGACACAAAAAAGAGTTTCAAAATCTCTAGGGGGTTCAGTTAAATTTAGAAGAGCCTTGTAAATTACTGATGACAAAACATACAGGAAAATATGCAGTATATTGTCATTGTAATCAAACAACAAAACTTGTCACATTTACTTGGGAACAGCCAATTTAACATCTGCAGTCTGAAGGTACTTTTCCTTACCACTTTAACGCAAGGCAATTTTTTTTACTATCACTTATCAAATCACAAATATATTACAGTTTTTACTCACTGTGTTAATTCTAAAGTTGCTTTTTGAGCACAAAGCCACTTGGTCCTCTCATCGGCATCTTCTGGAATGGCTGATGCTTCTTCAAATCCAAGAAAATACAAGGAAAACTTCATTTCTGGGAAGTGATACTTCTGTAAAAGCCTATATCATAGGAACAATAAATTAAAAAAAAAAAAACAATAGCTGGTAGTCCATCCCCTGAGATACAAATTTAACCCCCCATCTGCAATGAAAGTCACAAAATCTACCGGATGAAAGCCAATTTAGACCTTTCCTAAATGAAATTAGAGAAATAAGAATTTATCTCTGGCTTGTTTCCAATGCATAATTATTATTCATTGTGCTTTAGAGCACAATTAGTGATGCCCAAAGAAGGGGAGGGTAACCCCCCAAAAAAGTTCAGACTTGTTTTGCAGGGCCTTGCCTCTCTATTCTGGAGGTTACATCTCTACACTGCTCTCCCAAGGGTGGGGCAGCCTTTTATTCTGAAATTTGGTCAAGATTTGTACAACCTTAAGGATGAAGGTCTAAAATTGGTCACCATTCACTTATCTTTGGTCTGAAATTTGATAGGACTTTCAAGAAGCACACATACTTTAGCCGAAATTGCGGACAAACCTCCAACCCCCCCCCCTCCCTTCCCCGCCCCTGAGCCCTCTTCCCTTCCACTTCTTCCACACCCACGGAGAGATAGCTGCAGAGAAATGTTACAAACAAAACCTTTTGAGCTTTATTCGTAAAAATTGCACGAGCTACTTTGAATAATTAAGACAAAAAAGGCAGACAGAGATGGGCTCCATGAAAAATTGGTACAAACTGACCTCATGCCCATCACACGTGTGTAGAAATCGAGCGACACTTTAGGATCTTTTACCCGAATCATCGTCTGCTGAAAAGTGAAACCCCTCGTGTTTTCGTCTGGTTCAGTGACGGAAGAACTAATATCTTCTTCAGATAACGCCATTTCTGGTAGTTATTCATAAACTTAAAGATTTTAAAGTGCTTAGTCAGTGGCCCTTTGACATCGAGACTGGCAAATAGTACCCAATCCTTTTCCGAAATCAACATTATCTGTACGCCTGGTTACTTAGCTTCATCTTTTCGAATTACGGGTATTATAAATATGGCGATTAGTGACAGTTTATACCGATTTTTGCTAAGTTCGGGAATTATGGTCGGTGGTACTGGCTTGGCTTGGATGTTAATGAAAGTTATTGTACCAACCAAAGAAGATATGCTCAAGGTAGTTCTTTGATTACTATTATTTTGTCGCGTCTGGATGGCCAAATACACAACTGACCTGAAAGTTTCTTAAGCTTTCCCTATCTAAGTTCTTCAAGAAGACATCGCTATTTAAGACTTGAATCTTGCAGCACCTTGAAATTGTTTTGAAGATAAGGAAAACGTACGAAATCTCATTTGGAAATCCTGTAGGGCTGAGATTTTGGAAGTGGTCACCTTCAAAGAAATGTGGATTATACAAGCTTTATTATGTAACTGGCTATCTCATTGGCAGGCAGGTCGAATTCCACGTCAATAGCATGTAATAATGATAAACGCAAATCTCAGGTTTCCATGACAGATCCATGTTGGTTATTGAATATACCATACCTGAGGGCATTAGAGACTTGCCTTTTCATTTTTTTCTTGGAGTGGGGAAGGGGGGATGGATGAGGGAGAGAAAGAGCTCTTACCCCTAGGGCCTACATGTAAAGCAACTCCCCCTAGTTTATCTTGTATTCTCTTAAAAGTGATCAGAAATTAATAGAAATAATCATCTGATTTCCTTTGCAATTTGCGTGATTTCATTCATGATGGTGAATTTGTTAGTGACAGCCACCCAATTTGTGGGTATGATCAAAATAGGGGGAAAAGAAAATTTTGGGGATAAGGAATCCTGTCAATTTACTCCCCCTTCTCTTTCTGAAATCAACACTGACTGAAAACCTAGAGCAAGCTAATGGTGAAGAAGAAGTCAAAGAAATGTATTCCCAAAGAAGTCTCTTTGTATGGAACAGTTCTGTCCACACACAAATGATTAGCACATACAACATATTTCCATTCCTGACCTTACTTACTTACATTAGCCCTCTTTGTACGAACTTGTTTCCTTAGAAACTTCCAGATGAGGCAACATCTCCTGAGGCTTTAGCAACACAAGACAGAATAAATGAGCAGTTTTTTATGGTTCTTAAAGAAAACATGAATTCCAGCAATCCAGCTTGGAAAGTTATGGGGCTAAAGGAGGTACAGGAAAGACAACAAAAAAGGAAAGATCAGCAGCAGAAGAAAGAAGCAAAATTAAAAGAAAAACAATCTAATGAGTTCACAACGGAATAGAGTAGAGTTTCCAAGTTTACCACTGCTATAATAAAGAAAGTGGTAACTTTCTGGTCATTTAAAACAAGTTGACTTCTTCTAAAGGTTTAGGCCATACCATCTACTCTCTTACTTGCTGGAATATTCAGCAAGAATACTGGTTGCCATTTAGAAAAAGAAAATTTTTTTTCAGGCACATTAGGCATAATGTGCACTAATCTAAAGAACTTTTCCATAGAGCAAGAGGCTTGTGGAAGAGTGCTTCTAAATTTTTTTTGACTGGAATAAGATAGGTACTGAGTTACTCTCTACTTTTCCTATCAGAAATGGTTAAAAAACATGTCAATGCACATTAAAAATTCTTTCTGAGAAGTATTTGTGGGGAGGTTCATAAGATAAAAGTATAGAAAATATGTAAATAAATCTTTTCTCTTGCGCTTATATTGTGTTATCAATGAGACTCTTGTCAAATTATTGCAAAAAAACATCGAGTTGAATAAAAAATGGAATTGTTTACTCACATTTCTGTTTTTCACAAACTGTGGCACAAAATGATCTTGACTTGAAATCTAATGAAGTGAACTTTGTTTGACTCATGAAATCATCCCCTACTGTTGTAATTTATTGATGAAGGTTACATTAACCTTTTACTAATAGGGGTTCATCTCTTGAATCAGCCACAGGTCTTAGCATATTTGCTGTGGTTGTGAAATGGTGCCAAATCATACCTAATGAGTCATTAGGGAGGCCTGGGTTTAAACCCACTCCTAGGTTATGTTGAGTAATTCTCCCTTCTAGCTGCTCAACTTTTCCCTAAAAATACTGAGGAGAATTTGTTACTTCATCAACAACAATATCTTGGCTAGTTAGTTCTTATATACTTACCACATGTTGCTGGAGAATATGGAAATAATGTAAGGAGAAGTAACAAGTTAATCACTTAGTGAACTGGGAATAAAATCAGTTCAGTCATTTGGTGTATTGAGTAAAAACACATAAACTGTTAGTGGTTTTCATCTTACAGGTTTTATCTTAAGTTTACATCAGTTTCAAAGTTGTATTTATAACTGGAATGATATCTTAACATTCACAAATAACATAAAGAAAAATTCAGTTGCACTTGGATAAAGAGTTACGTTAAAAGGTAAATTTTTCATGTTACTATACTTTTACACTATATCAGAGGGAAAGTTCTTCATAATTTATTCTATACATTTTCTATGCTACTTACAAGGAGAATTTGTCTTACAATCAAGAACTTCTTGAGTTTGTGATCATTTCCTTTATTCTCATGAACTTAATGTTAGATTCAAGGGTGATACTGTTTGGAGAAATTAGATGTTAATCCAGCTGAGGCATTAAAGGGTTAGCCCTTTCTTAACATTGTTTGAAGTCACAAGGGAGAAATTTTCCTTGTCTTTACCAGATATTAACTGTCAAATAAAGCACTGAAAACAAACTGATGGAAGATACAGGTAAAGGTTTTCAACCTTCTAGTAGCATTTCAAAGAAAAACCTGAGGTAATTTGTCACTGATGCTCAGGTATGGACTTCTGTTTCCATGATTTACAACACAGTTTACATCTTTTTCAGTTCTCCTGTTATAAACCAGAGTCTTAAATTGTAACCTCCCAAAATGCCAAAGAAAATTTAGATTCTCCAACATTTTCCATGTAAGCTTTTCATGCCGAGCAAGTTCCCAAACTTGATTAGGAAAATGAGTAACAAAGCTAACGTTTCCTATTCCTGTTGCGCAGTTTGAGACACTTTTTCATAAAAATATTGCACAGATTGATAATCTATTTCCTCCAAACCATTCACAAACAGGTTCTTCTGCTGGTCAGTCCATTGCAAAAACCACATGTTAAACATTCGAAGCTGGCAATGAAAAACATCTGGGCTTGCTAACGAAAGAGACTCCAAAGCGTCATTTAGTGAAGACAGTTTGTTAGGAGTGACTTTATTGGCGAGGATATCCATGAACTCATACTTTTGATGTTCTGTCCAACAGCTAAACCACGACAAAACAATTCTCAATTCTTCATCTGTTGATTTTTTCTCCGTGCAGGCGGCCATTCACTGAGTTGCATCTTGGTGAAACTGGAACAATTCAGGACAGGCGTTCCTTGAAGTTACAACAGTCTCTAGGACGTAGTCTGGGTTCTACTTATATCCAAAATGGCGGTCGTAGGTTCATTGACGAAGGGAACGGGTGAAGTTTTAGAATTTAGACATGTGCTTCTCTCATCTCAACACTCTCAAGGAAGAAAGAAAGATTTTGAAAGTCTAGTCCACTCCTTAAAGAAACTTCAACAAGATGTTAACTCTTGTTTAACGAAAATCATTGAACAGGAAAAGAGATCAGAAACAAACCCGGCCTCCAAAAACCGTGAGTAAAATTTTAGATTAAGTAACATCTTCTAACCGAAACCGTCAAGCTCATCCAGGTGCAGAGAGAGAAAATAAAAATCCTTCAGTTGATGCAGGAAGCTCTCTCTCCATTTACAACTATCTCTAACTCTCTTAGGGATTTTTTTTGCTCGAGCTTGCAGTTGATACAAGGGTGAAGGAGTTTTATCACACATCGTGTTACTGATATCAATGCATAATTTCCGTTTTGTGATACAGAAACAACTGAAGACGATGACCCGGATGACAGCGAAGATGACTTGGAAGATCTAGATACCACAGAAAAGCAAAACGGAGTGATACAAGAACCACAGTTGAAGAAGTTAAGAACATAGCTTGTTGAGGATTTTGTAGTAGTCTTACTGGCACAGCTGGCCTCGAAGGGGAAGAAGCAACATGAGGAGAAAAGGCAACTTATGCAATCGAGTATGCTATGCACATAGCACTCTGATTGGATGAAAGTATATGAAGATAAAGCTTTTTTTTTAACGGAACATGTCAAGAATTGAATGTCATTTGAAGAATTAAATCCTCGAGAACGACCACTATCTCAACCAATCGTAACTTGGGCACTCGCGTTTTCCTGCGTTTTAGGCAGCTACCTTATACTGACTAATAACTATAGTCTTCTGATTGGTTGTTGTAATTACCTGGTTTTGATTTTACTAAGAGATTATAGTCTCTTGGTTTTAGGATACTTAATCGAAAAGCGCTCTAGTTAACTATCCTATGGACAATTGCTTTCAAATATGCGTGGATTTGATTACAGACACACCTAGCCGCTGACCTGTAACACAACAAATGGTTGGTGTTGGTGATCTGTTTGAATAATTATGCGCTAAAATTTCGTGATCAACAGAATGATTTTCTGCGCGTGTGGCCAGCTAACAGAGTCATTTCCAAAATGAGCACGCCCATTGTCAAAAGGTTTGGTACATTTTGAGACTGTTAAAAAGGTTCACTTACTTTTAGTAATCTCAAAACAGGGTACAAGTGTCTTTTTTGGAGATAAAAATTGTGCAGTCTCAGAAGTATATTTCTCCCTTAGGCATGATGTAACCTGCAATGTATTTTGTTGTTCAAGGTGAACTAAAGATGCTTTTTCCAGCTAAACTGTCACCTCTGTGACTTGTCCAAGGCCATTTTCTTATAAAAAATCCCACCATTGAGACTCTCCTTTAGTCACATGGCAAGATGACCGCGTATTTGTTCGTTACCCTCCTCATAGTCTGTCCGATAGTCTGAGACTTGTTTTGTCCTCTTGAATCAAGGGTGCTTGATTAAGGCTAAGAAGCCACACTCCCTTTGTTACGAAAAAGACCAGGGCAAAATTTTTTGATCTAGGTCTATTTTATATCAATAATTGTTTCGCAAATAAAACTCAGAACGTTGTCTCTTCTAATTTGCATAATAGAACTGCACTCAATAGGCGTCTTCTCATAACGTGCGAAATCTTGTGTTTTACGTTAATCACCTTAATAAATTTTAAAACTATATATAAAAAAACCGGCTTCCAATTTTTTATCCATATTTTAAATTTATTATCATTATTTTTTTAAAATTCTTTTTCATGAACATTACTGAGTGTGCAAGATCTTCAAAATTTTTTTATAACGCATTGGTTGTTTAGACTACGCACGATCGATTTGCCATGAGACCGCCAAAAATAAAGCAACTATTATTTGTATAGTACAGTACTCTTGCACCATTAGTCATGAATTCAGTTTATTATAACACTACAAGAACGAACCGCAATTAGTCTCGATAGTCTGTAGTCTACTTTTTGTTTACGTCAACAAGTAAACAGATCATTTGAGAATTTTCCTTTAATTTGCATCTTTCAATACATACAATACATGTGTTTGTCTCATATCATCTAGCAGGTGTTTTGAACTGCACCAGTGAAACTCACTTACGCGCTGACATCTCGACCAATAATTTTGCGACAGGTTATAAACAAACCAGAACTCGCTTAAGTTTGACAGCAACGCGCGCGAGCTAAGAGACTATCGCCAGCATCGACTTTACATCGGCGTTTGTTTGCTGAAAGCCATCTCTTCAAGTGAAACTCTCCTTTAAGGAAGACAAAGAAGCCATTGAAAGCGGATTGGTAGAGTAAGAGCTTGGCTTAAGGTTTTTCTTTGCGTTTAATCGCTCCATTTCCTATCATTGCGATTCGCTTTGTGTTATTTATAACTGGATCGTGCTGTTAGTCTTATCTGGAGAGAGTATTCTGCGGTCTGTCTCTTTTTGAGTCTGCACACAGTCAAGACAACCATCTTAATTATCAACAGTCCTAAGGTCAGTTGGACATATGATTTTTTTTTCTGTAAACTTCATTTTTCATTTTCGCGACATCTCCAAACAACGCCAGGTGCTCGAGAAGCCAAAATTTTAAAGTGAAAAAACATAGCGCTATACGAGTTTGAATTGGCATTTAAAGTATCTTGGAATTTCGGTCAGTTAGTGCGCCAAAACCAAAAATTAAATTATTCTCATCTATCATCTGAGAGAGCGACCGCATAGAATAAGTTTAGCGTTTGAGAAGTAACGTTGTGAGAAGCTTGTTTTCATTATTGGTAACAGTTTTTTCCATTAAAGCTCCTGGTTTCACTCGGAGCGAGAATTTTCAGAGTTTGAGGAAAAACACGATATTCTACCTTGCCGGAGAATTTTTGATGACATGCTTGGATGCCGGTTGACAAACAAGTTCTGTTTATTCGCCATTATGAATTAACGCAGTTTTGTAGTTCCGTTTGTAAAACAGCTCTAAGTGAGTTCAAGGTTTAAATTTAGATCAGTGACTTCCTTACATTTCCCTGTACGGATTGAAGATTGACTAAAACTGTAATAAACCCTGGGACTATAGTTACAATTTTGTCGACCAAACGAAGTTGTATGGATAGTGGGTTCCAGTTGCGTTGCAAGAAACTAGAAACTAATAAATACCAAATGAGATGGATGCAGTTGATCAAATAAAGCGGTAAACCATAGCAAGACCGTGTACCCGAATCATTGAAAACTCGTGAAGAAGTTCGTCTAGGAAACGTCGTTAACGAAGAAAGAAAAACATGAAAAAGTTATTGAATGACCGGAGGTTGTTTCATGATCGAAGACTATTTGTAACGCCCACCAGTGACATCCATGTCGATATTAGAATGATTTTTTTCTCATAAATATGTCTCGAAACATTGCCATCACAATAGTCTAAGAGTTTTTTCCGATCTTTTTTCAGTGTGTAAAGTTGAAAAATTCACCGCTTCAGGACTTTTCCCGTCTCTTAATACGTTAATAGCATAAATACTTAAAATAGAATTGATACATTTTCATGCCTCAAAAATTGATTCAAAAATTTGGGTTCAAGACAAGGTTGATCGTAAACAAACTCCTATCATTGAAATCTATCATGACGTCACTGATGGTCTGCAATTGATAGATCGGCATACATTTACTTAAATTGTACTTAAAGAATGGAAAAATTGCTGACAGCGTTAAGTTCTTCGGAAACAGATACATTTTCGCTTCTTCATTATATGTGGATTTTCATTTTTCATTTTTCAGCTGAACGGATGCTGGTGGAGGCCTGGGGCTGGGGCTATTTGCCATGCTTATTGGCTGTGTTGGTGTTATGTAGCGTGACCCTGACTTGGGACGCCCCTCTTTTTGCCCCATATCGTGAACATTATGTGTCTAAGGCGCATTATCATGGAGTTGATGTCTTCACAGAGGCCCTCCATTCGCCTGTGGGGCCTGAACAGTTCATGGAGCATTTTTATGTGTGCTACGGAAGAGATGGACGGAAAACGTACTTTAAAAAACAGGACCAAAATTATTTCTCTAACCGAAGGTACTGGGTGATTAGTTCTTCCGGTAAATTTGTGGCTTCTATGCGAACCTGTTGATGTAGAGGACACATACTGTATGATAGGAGTTACATAACCTTCAAGAAATCTCTTCGTAGACGTATGAACAAATGCTTAAGATAACACCTATCACAAATACTAAAAAAAATACTCGTTCGCATCCAGATCACCTTGCGAGTGATGAATTAGTTGTCATTGCAGGTTCGGTAGGTTAGCGTCAAACTCATTCATGGGGCTAATATTTACCACAACATTTTGTTGCACTTAACTGTAACGTGCAAATATAGCTTAAAAGCAAGGACCAAAAACACCACCTACAGAACGTTGTCACTCAAATAGTGAGCAGCTACGCAACTTTATTAGAACACTTTATTTAGGACAACAAAATGGCTGCTGTGACGTCGCATGAACACAAACGCCAACAGCTTAAAGATGGACATTCACACAGGATTACACAGGAATCTGAAGAAAGCAGACATCTTCTGTGGAGAGTCTGGCTTAAGTTGCAGTAGGAAGATGGGGTTATAAATTATTTTATGAAGTTATGATCAAACAAATCTGATCTTATATCCGCGGCGAGTATTGTTGTAGTATGGGGTACATATGAAAATGATTCTGATTGGTCTAAGTCTGCAAGATAATGAATAAGACATAACAAAAAAAAAAGACATTTAAAAAAAAGGTGAATGTGTGTAATAACTTTTCTCCGACTTGGTGAAGTACTAAATACAAAATAACGACAGTCTTTAACCAGCTAACATTTACATTTTTATAATCCTTCAATGCATAAGAACTAACAAATTCAGAATCTTTTTAACTAAACATTTCCTCTCGTTGATGTAATGAGTGAATGATGGAATCAACCTTGGGTCTAGGGCCTCTCTTTTTCTCTATCTCTTACCCCATTGTATTGAAGGGGGCAAGGGGAGGGGGCTGGGGGTTTTGCACTACTTAAAATGAAAGTGAGCTGTAATTTTTACAAGAAGTGATGCAAAGTTTCTTAAGAGGCCTTCACAAATGGAACACACATATGCCAAAAAACACCCTAAACTAAATAGTTGGAATCTGGAAGAAACAGTAGTCATCTTGGCAAGGGTAGGCCTGCAAAAGAGCAGTGTTTCATCGTGACTGAGATTTTAAAACACATTTCAAAGTCATCCTCACATTTAAGGGCTCTTATGAAGACTTTCCAATAAAGACTTTCCCTCAAAACATTCCCCTCAGGTTGTAAAAAATCTCAGTCACAGTCAAAGACAATGATCCTTACAGAACAACAAACACCAGAACAATCAGAATACTCATTCCTGAGGAATATAATTAATGCCACTATCAAGAACGTATTTTATACTAAAGATTAATTGTGGCAAAGACATATGAAGGCTACATATGTCTGGTGCACTGTACACTGGATATCAATCATGAATGTGATTTCTGTTCCGAGACCAGCCACAGAACCCAGCATGAAGACTTTGCTAAACTTAGTGATGGGATTAAGTAAACACTTGGAATGCACAGGACACTTATACAGAATGAACCTTACAATGGTATCAAGTTTAATAAGGGCTTCTGATTGCAGATGAAGAAACATTATGGAAGAGAGAGAGTCATTAATTGTACACAACTACACTTTTGAAGTACCTGTACTCTTAACTGTCACTTAATCCTCTAATTCATTATTACTGTTCACAGCTCTCCTTTGATTTACTTATTTGAGTTGGTGTGGTATACAATTTGTTTATTATGGATCACATATTATAGGATTGGCAAGACAGTAACACTGAATTTCTATTTCCAGAACTACAGAGAACTTGAAAAACACACTTGACTGAACCATTTTTACTCCCAAAAACAGGAAACATGCAACTTGTTCTTTGAAGTTACAATACTAATACGTCATCAATACAATATCCAGCAAACAGGTGAAGAAAATTTACAGAAGTAACATCAAATTTCCCTTTTACCATACAATTGAGTAGCACCTACAGCCAGATCTGTCTATCAGATCTGTGGTGTAAAAGGGTTAATGAAGAAAAAACGGGCTTTCATGTAAAACAGAAATACAATTTTTAGCCAAGATGCATAACCCAATCATGAATCAAGTAACCTTTTAATTCTTTCCAAATGTTGACATGACAAGAATAAAATCAAAGTAGCAAACAACCAGAGCAACACATTACAATACTACTCTCCCACACAATAAACATTTTTGTTTAGTAAGGAGAATATAATTATGCTTCCATGCAAGGATATATGTTATGGCATCACTCACTGGTTGCTTTTATTTGGTACACTAATCAAATCTATATTCTCAAAAAGTTATATAAACACACGATGTTGAATCTATCTAAAACCACACCAAGGTCTATTTAACAATTTGTAACCAAACATATTACAAGTTAAGGTAAACACTTCAGGAACACTGTCTTCAGCCAGGCTTTTAAGGTCCATCACTCTGCCTATAATAACACAGTCAATGTTAAAAAAAAAACTTAATCATCACTATAGAAACAGCTTAACCCTTTGACTCCAAAGAGTGACTCACATCTAATTTCTCATTACATTATTAACCCTGAATCAAACACCAAGGTCATGAGAATAATGAAAATAATCACCAACTAAAGTAGCACTTGATTGTTCTACAAATTCTCCCTGTAAGCACCTTAGGAAATGTACAGAGAACAGTACGGAGAATATGCATCCTGATGTTTGGGTAAAAAGGGTTAAAGGAGAAGCACAATCCAAACAACATACAGTTTTCTCCATGTCATTCAAAAGCATAAGGACAAATTTACTTTTATTTGTGCTTTGGTATTCAAACAAGTAAGCTATCTGTTTGAAATTGTCTTTAAATGAGTTAACATTCGGGAAAACACACCCACATTTTGAAAACAGCTCAGTAGCTTAACCATACACACAAAACTTCAACATACGAGTCAGAAAAAGTTACTGCTCTAGATATATTACTGAACACTAGAGTAAAGGAATGCCTCTTTATGCGGCTTATTATCGTTCCAGAAAAACTATCAAAAGGTGAAAAAGAAGAGAGAGAATTTTTTTTACATCATAGATATGCTGCCACAGTTCTGAACAAGAAGGAAAAGCTGTGTCCCTGTCAAATTTTTAACACATTTGAAGACAACTTGTAAAAGGTTGGCTAGTAGCCATTGTTCAGCACCTCAATACTTGTTTGATGTCATAATTTTTTTACCACTTTTGGATGGAGGCATGGGGATAAATATTATGTGGTTTCAAACAGGGAGCATACTTCTCCATATGTTCTACTACACAAGAGAGGGTGTCATGACAAGGGAAATAACACTATGCTCTATAACAATCAGAAAAAATTTGTTGGGCCTGGCACCACAGTGAAAGCACCTGCCAGGAATATTAAAAGTACAGAGAAAATAAACATAAGCCTGGTTCAAATTACCACATTACAACCCTGTTTTGGTTAAACCAAATAATTGATTTAAAAATCAAAATCAGTGTGTTCTGCTCCTCAAATTGTAGCATTCAAGTTTAATCAGTATGAGAGTATGTTTTTTGCCCTGTTTAAAGTTAATAAATGAGACCAGGAATATATCAAACCTAGACAACTGTGATCTCTGTATAGTACAAAGCACAGGCATCTGAGGTCAGGCAACAAGGAGTCAGGAATTGATTAGCTTTGTTGAAACCAGTGGTGTTTAATTTTTGTATAAGATAAATTAAGAAACATTTGCACATGTTTGTCGGCTGATTTGTTTATTTATATCCACCAGTTTTGTGTTCTTTTTCACAGCATAATTGAATCAACTGGAGGGTATCAGGTTCAGCATTTGAAAAGTTAGACAGTTTAAATTGGCTTAAGCCATAAATATAGAAAAGTGAGATTGGATGTTTTTCACCTCATTTTCCTGTTTGGCTGACAGTTTTTCCAATGTCTTCTGAACAAAAATCTGCCTGTAAAATGGAAGTCAAAACAAAAACTTTATAGTAAGCCAAAAACCTGGGATATGGGCTAAGGTTTTGTTGGGTTCTATCTCAATATGACTTGAAACTAATGGGGAAAATTTTTTAAAAGAAAAATCCCATTGCAAAGCTAAAAAAATAAATAAAAAATTTACACTAATCCTGGGTAACGTTAATCATGTTTAGAACAACCCAACCCTAAGTGGAAATAAATGCAAGACAAATACAGAGAGTATTACTTGTAAAAATTGTTATGTACTGGAAGTTAATTATACTGAGGGCATCACCATGGTAATACTTACTTAGCCTGGAGTCCTCCCCCTGGGGGCAAGGAAGGAATGTCCTCACTGGATAATAAATGCATGGCGTAATACAAATCAACCCCACCAGGGTTTTCTTGGAGTATCGCTAAAGTGGAAGAACAAATAAAAATGTACTTTGAGCTTACTACAGAAAAACTTTAGAGTCAATTTTTTAGACAACAAATAAATCAATAACAGGAACTTTTGTATCCTCCATTTTAACAAAAGTTTGTTTGCTGGATCATTTTTAAAAAATTTGAATGAAGGTAGTTCTCTTGTTGGTGGCTGAAAAGATGACATAGTAATGTTCTCAATTAACTTGAGAACATTGTAAATCAACTTTTGTCAAGAAACCACTCTACATCTGAAGCTTAGTGCACACAATTAACCAGGAAAAACCTAAACCGCCAAAAGCCATATGACCTCACTACTGATCAACCCTTTAAGAAACTTTCAGTGGCTACACCTCACAGGAAATGAGGGATGGTGAAGAATGTGGTTTCTCATGTAAATTTTATCAACACTTACAGAGCAAAGTTATATTTTTTGACATGCACAGTACTTTCTACTGTTAAACTGGACCTACCTTCTATTCTTTTCTCTATGTCAGCATGAAGGTCTGCTTCCTAAAAATAAATAAACAAAAGAGAAAAGTCCTAAAGAGATATATTATGTTGTGATGTTAAGTCCTAGATAAAAAAAATGTTATACTTTTTAAATTCAAACCTCGAAAATATCAGGAAACATGGCAGAATGACCCTCACTATCCTTATTACAATTAAGATTTTCAAACATGACTGTAAGATTGTCACCTTTCTAGCAAATAGTGCCAGAACACAATTCTTTGTCTTTTCCCTAATTCAAAAGTGGGGCAATTTAATTGTTGTCAGGTTCATAAAGTCAACAATACAAATAACCTGTACTAACATGAAGTACCTGTTTAATGGCATCCTCAGAAACTCGAGGTGCTCCAGGGAAAGTGACCAAAATCACACTCATGTTATCACGACTTCCCTGTGAAATTAAGTGAAAGTGAAAATGAGCTACACCAAGGAACCTCAAATTCTAATACACTGCGGAAAAACATGTAAAATAAATGACTCTAAAGGTGCCAGTCAGTTTGGAAATGATATGGATTATCAATAAGCCAAAAAAAAAAAAAACCACCAAAGGAACACATGGAAACATTTTAACAGTAAACATCAAGACAACTATTTGCGAAAAGACGTGCTTAGAGGTCTGGTATTTAAGGGTAGAGTCACTCGTTATTTATCTGAAGCCATAGAGTTTCCGGGAATGTCTTAACGAGTTGTGAACGACGCAAAACTTCAAAAAATTATGCTTCAAATACATCAAAGATAACTTTACTCAATTTTTGTTGTCTCTACGAAAATATTAGGTAATTATGCCTCCGTAAAATCTTCTGTACAATCCACATGAAAAATACATGGTAGGATTTGTAACAATACGATCCGTACTATGCAGCTGGCTTTTAAAATATTCTAGTTTAAAAAGCTCAAAACAGCTGAGAAAGCTCACTTGTTTATGAAACATTTCAGATCACTTCAATTAACAGACTGTCTGCAAGTTAATGCGACGGAGAACTTTCCTAACAAAGTTAAGGCTAACTGTTTTAACACAAACGCTTATTTGCCGTTACTACCTAACATTACGTGTACAACCACGTGAATCCGACGACAAAACTGATCAAAAACAACATAAAAACTGACAATCTCACCTTTGCTAGACAGGTGTCGAGGAGCTCGCTGCAAATTAGTTCTAAATCGTCAGAAAGAAGCATTCTTGAGCGAACGTAATCTCCTACTTCTTCGTTAGTCATCACATCCCAGATACCATCGCAGCCGACCACGATAAACTCATCCACATCATCTTGTCTTGAAATCACCGAAATCTCCGGCTCTGGCGAAACTAGTTGTTTATCCGCATCTAAAACTTTATCCATCTTGTACTCGAAATCTCCTAAAGCCCTAGAAACTGCCAAAGAGCCGTTTACCCTTTGGATCATAACACTACCCCCAGCCCTCTCAATGCGATTTTTCTCGTCTGGGTTGGATGGCTTGTGATCGACTGTATGGAAAGTCACTTTCTCGTTGCTACATAAAATAGCCCTAGAGTCTCCACAGTTGGCAAAGATAAATTGCTTAGGGGTAATCATGATTGTTACGGCTGTAGTACCACTTTTGTCATCCCCGTTTATCCAGGCTGGGCGTTCTCGCATCGTTTTGTCCAGCTCAAAAAATCCCTTCTTTATCCCGCTTTTAAGCTGCTCCAAGTCAGGCGAAGATGGCCCGTTTTTTAGTGCCGATTTAAAATCATCGCTCGATAAAACACATCCTAGGAGATTCTCTGCACAATAAAGACTCGCATTTGAGCCTGCATGGCCGTCAAAAATGCCAAAAAATGACCATTCTTGAAGCTCCGGGTTCAAGCCAGTGATATCAGTGTGAGCATCTTCCATTTCAATACGCCAGCCTTGCATAGACGCCAGCCCATAGCGAAGTCCATTTCCCGACGCAGACTTTGTCAGTTTTTCAGTCTTTGGTTTGTCTAGAAATGCACCCATCAAAACAATGTCCTTTCAGCCACATCTACCGCATCAAAATTGTGTTTTTAAGTTCAAACATACAAATCTCTAGGAAAGTGCTGGTTGCAACAGATTTTTAAGTTACTATTCCCAGGCCACCACTCGGATGCTTTGTAATTTGTCCCCAAGCCTACGCATGGGTAAAAATCTGAACATGTTGTGTAACAGTCATGTACTGTCACTCTTCTGATGACTACTACATCAGTCAAAATCCCACGAAGGGCTCAAAAGCGAAAATAAAACGGCCTCAAATCAACGGACTTGACCCTTTCTTTCAAACTGCACTCATGCAATGTGCATCACTTTGCAAACAATCACAGCCTGAGAAACAAAGACAAATCAGCTCACAATTTGTTGTGACTATAGCTGGTTTCAAATTCTCATATTCAGTACTACTAATTCAAGGCTAGTTCAAAGCTAACAAGGAAAATTTAAACAATGTTTTTTTAAGTGATTTGATGAACAGACTTCTCAAGAAAGGCAAATTCTTGCATTATATACAATTGTTGCTCAATATCAACAGCATCTCATATCACAAGTTCAAGTAAAATTACAATTTTTCAACAAAATTTATTTAGAAAGAGACAAATACAAAAGCTGTAGAGCTTGATTTAAAACCAGTCAAACTGTTTAAATGGAAACACAAAAGACTGTCACCCCAGCTTTGCAGATAGTCACCAGGAGTGAGTGCTCATGGTTATATGCTTAATATGATTCAATGTCAACAAACATGATGAAACAATTAGAACAATTAAGATACTCTTACTTCAGCTACAAAATAATGATGTGAGAGCTATCACTTTATTGACAAAAGGAAACAAAGTTAAGAATTCAATCATGTTTTATTTTGTGAGTGAAAGTAGCAAGTTATAACAGAGTTGAAAGTCTACAAGTAGCATTTGTAGGTTCTTTAGACAGTCAGTTCCTGTGTTGAGCAATGTTCCTAGTCAGCAGCTAATCTCGCTCAGCGATGGCCACCAAATGTACATCAATTTCTGCTTCTGTTAGGATCCTGTAAGACCAACAATGGAGCTATTAAACTCAGTAATATTCCCAATGTGTTTCAAAACACAAAGGTGTTGAGTGTTCAAGCCAGAAAAAAAATAGGAAACAGGAAAATATCACAAGGAGCCAATGACAACTCGAAGTAAAAATATGTGTAACCAACTTCAAAGTGCAGGAAAATGAGTTATCAGGTCACTTTTTGGTTTGGCTTTGTATTCACTTCGTAGAGAGAGTAGTGCAAGATTTTCCAGACCAATCGTCAATTGCACTAAGTCAAACCAAGCTTGAAAGCTGGATTAAATTCAATAATCAAGCGAGCTATTCTAAAAAAAAAAGACTCAAAAGTAATCTGAGATTCCTTTGGTGTTCCTTCACTGTACTTTATAATTGTTGTGGAGAACTTGCACCAAGTTTTCAACCAACCTGATCATCAAGTAAAACTGATTGTCACCTTTGTACCTTTCCTGCACTTCACGTATTCGACTTCTTGCTACTTTCAGTTCCTTGTTAAATTTCTCTTTGTTCTGAGGGGTCATAGTGATTACTTTGCTTTGTAGCAACAGAGTTTGCAGTTTTTTCTTTTCAGACATACAAAAATAAATATGGCTAAGCAGCAAAAAATTTTTGCAATTTTCTCTCAAAACCATGAGCCTGGCTGGATGATCAATTGAAACTCACTCAGTACAGGAAGATGCAATGAATTAATTCATGGGGACACTTACTTGAAGCGTGGATTATCAGTTGTCACAATGCCAACTTCTATCTCAGATGGCTTAAAGTCTGCAGATAACACAGATGACAGGCAGCTGATGGCAGTCTGTGGGTATGTAAATAAGATACATGTCATGGTTTTTAAGGACCTAAGCCACAGGTCTCCTTTGGAATTCCTGGTGATATTATCCAGGGCTCAAACCTCACTTGAAATAAAATTCTGGGTTCAAGATTCAATTTGCACAGGAGAGCATTTTTATTGGATACAGAAGAAGACACAGAGTACTTTTCTCATTAAGTGGAAAAAATATTTTAAGAAGAAAAGACTTTAGGAAAATAAACAAAAAGGCCTTGTATTAGTGCAAAACTGTGCTTTTATATGTGTCCTAAGTCATGATCTGTCACTGGAAAATATTTGTGCTAATTTCTAGGTCAAATGAGGAAACTTTTTGCATAGACCACAAGATACTTGCCTCAATTGTTTCACTTTGTGTCCATGCATGTTTTTTCTTTATTTTCTTTTCCAGAAAGCTATTTGCTTCTGTTTGCTTTACACCAACACTACAACCTTTGAAACCACAGTAATATCCAGCAGGGTCTGTTTTGTACAACTGTGGACCTTTTTCATCATCTATACCAACCAAAATCATACCTGCAAAAATGAAACAATTATTTTCATCTACTTTCATAATTAATTCAGGGCTTAAGCCAAGGGGGCTCTACCCTACCACAGCTTGTTCCACTTCCTACCACATGAAGCTGCTGGGAGTATTGCTACTCCCCTGGGATAGGATGCCAGTCCATTTTAGGCTACCTCTCTCCCCCTTCCCCAAGCATTTTCACAATTCCCTGACAGTTTACTTGTATCCATTTAGACTCTTTAATGGAGAGAGGCACAGCGGGAATTAATGTCTTGCCCTAGAACAAACACAGTGACAAGACCAGGTCTAGAACCAGAACCTTTCAACCAAAAGGCAAGCCTGCTAAGCCTTTGGCCACATTGTCTCGGCCCACAAAAAAAACCCAAAAACAAAAACAAAAAAACAAAACAAAACAAAGCAAAACAGAAAAAACTGTTGGGAATTAGCTTAATTAATCAACTATTTCTCACTTACTGCATCCAAGTGGTCTCATCTCAGCGTTTTGAGTGTACACCTGTGAAATGTCAGCAATTCTCTTACACAGCATGTCTACAGGAATTTCATACCCGTATTTATATTTCCAGTTGGCTGCTTCATATCTAGCTCTCTGAACCTGGGAACGTGCATCCGCTACAAACAAAATAAGTGTAATACAGTAACGAATTAATAACAGGGAATTAAAAGTAGCCAAAGGATAATTGTCAGATTGCCAGACCCATTATAAGCTAAAGATCCAAGTAGATTACTCCCATCTTGTGGTCACATTATCAACTTGGTGTCCTTATAAATTGTGGTTTATGAATATACCTTCTATAATCAATCATTGCATAACAGGTGCTTAAGAACACAGGAACTTGGGACTTTTTAACAGACTACATGTGAAGAGCTATAACCCATAATCACTTTTAGTTCTAGACTGACCAATAAGGATGACTTCATCAACCAAGAGAATCTTGGTGCATTGTGGAAGTTTAAGTGTATCTTGAGATGTATGTGTATAAAGTATTACAGGGTTTTCTTAACAATTGTATTGACAGAAAAATGATGAAAAGTGACAGGAAAAATTCTCTTCTTTATGTCTCCATAAAAGATAGCTCAAGCCATTAAGATTTCACCAGAGAAGTGGAAATATAGTTAAGTGAAAATTCTTCAATCTCTCATGCAAAATACAGAAAAACCTGGACAGTATGGTGTCAGGGTTCCTGAGAACAGAGAGATATTCAAGTCCAAAGTAATAAAAGTACCTATCAGGCCAGTCATAACACATCCTATTCTCTCTGATAACTCAAACATGTGAGTTACAGTAGAGGCATCCAGTAGTTTGTCCTGTAAAACAAAATAACAAGAAAGCAAGAATTAATTCAGGGTTTACAACAACCAACAAACATACTTTCATAATCATATATGTCAACAAGTTAAATTTGCAGTTTTACCTCTACATGAAGCCTTTAAAATACAAATAACAATGTTCAAGCAAGGTGCTAAGTTGAAAAATTAAGTATGAAACCTTGCAAACAAAACCATTAAATGTAGAATAATGGACTTACAGAAAGACACTTTAAAAAATAGAGGAGGTATGCTGTCTTAGAAACACAGACTCAAAACTTTAGCTCTAGACTTTCCATTACCCAATGCAGTGAGCCTATGGTTAAAATTTAATACTAGATCAAGTCTATTTAACCTGCATGTGGTTGTTGGATACCCCTAACAGAATAAGCGAGGTTACCAAGTCAAAATTGTCATTGGAAGTTCAGTAGGTCCATGTAAAAAACTTCACAATCTAGATGTAGAGATAACTTCTTACAAAAAAAGGAATAAAATTTATTCTGAAATAACTAAATCAAGTTCGAAAAAACTAGTCACGGAAAATAACTAACAATTTTTCATAGGGAAACAAACTTAACATTTTAGAGCGACCATAAATCCTCTATCTCGATCAAACGATTTCGAAGCCGAAATGAAAGTTTATAATTCCACGGCTTGTAAAATTAAAATCGGTGAAATCAACCTGAATGACAGTAACAGCACAACGTTTCTTTTATTCAGACAATAGTGTGGATAGTAAGTAAGGAAAAAGAACTCACCGGGACTTTCTTTTGAGTCACAACTACTGCTGAGTCAGCCCCACGAAGACCAATAGATGTTAATCCGCCTTGATTTATTGCTTTGAAAGCATATTCTGTGCGTGGAAAGCACCAAAAAAATCGTTATTTGAACACTTTAGCAATCATTATTTGGAAGCAATTAACTCACCAACTTGATACAACCGTCCTTCCGGCGAAAAAATTGTTATGTGTCGGTCAAAGCCAGCGCTGGTACCACGCGACATCTTGAATTTTTGTCCACTGGCATGACCGTGTGAAGACTGGGGCTGATGACTCAGTGCTCCATCTCGACTAACTCTTCACCTTGTACAGATAGGAACATAAGATATTATATTAGGGATTGAGATTCTAAATTGAATTTACTAGTAAGTATAAAAACTCTTGCAAGCATGGTAAAAGAAATACTCAGTAACGATTTCAATTCAAATTATCAAAGAAATGGCTGTCTGAAATTGGAAATATGTACAATAAAGCATATACCCCAAGCCACTCAATAGCCAATGCCAGAATCTGGGTACGGTGTGTGCTAATAAACTACTGGTCTCTGCTCACTGGCCTTTATCGCTTGTC
This sequence comes from Pocillopora verrucosa, assembly GCF_036669915.1. Taxonomy (NCBI): domain Eukaryota; kingdom Metazoa; phylum Cnidaria; class Anthozoa; order Scleractinia; family Pocilloporidae; genus Pocillopora; species Pocillopora verrucosa. Next base: position 1,100,068 of record NC_089318.1, read on the forward strand.
TTCACTAATGGAAGGCCTAGAACAGGGTTTCCATTTCAATATCTGGGTTAGATTTTCTCGCTTTAAACTGGCGAAATAAAACTTTCAAAATTATTAAAGGGTGCAATTTTGTTAAGGTTTGAGCAGTTTGTCGTGCGCCCCAAAATAAAATCGTTTTCATTGTGCGGGATTCACAGCGTAAGTCAAATGTTCTATTTTTTTAAATTTCTTCCAATTTTTTCAGTTTTTTGCTAAGTTTTGTTGGTCTGTCGTCTTTGGCAAATTTAGATAGAACAGAACTTTTGGAAGAGGTTTAGCATGCATTCAGTAAGGCAGGCTAACATTTTTAATTATGGTAAAGAACTGGCACACCACATTAGAGCAATATTTAATCAAAACAATTTATTGAGCTATAAGCAGATAACAGCTGGAGTACAGTTTGTAAATTAGCTAAGCTGCCAAGTCAGTAGGCGTAGGAGTCTCGGGATCACTGATGCTTTCAACAGGCTCCTCAGAATACTCTGGTGTACAATTATCTGGCAAGTTACACTCCTCTTCCACACCATTTGCGCTGCCATCAACAGTGACGTCTTCAATTTGCTGGATATCGGGTTGGGTCGGTAGAACGCGTTTCTGTTGTGTCACGTTCTTGAACGGATGCTGCTGTCTTCCCGCGTAATGCACGTGCCTCATATTGTCATCGCGTGAACGCTGCACAGGGCGGGAAACTGAGAAGTCGTGACGGCGACCAAAGTTAATGGATCGGTTGATGTATTCACGCGATTGGTCTTCGGAGTTGCTGCTGGAATAATCATAACTTTGTTGGGAAGAATTAGAGGACTTCAGAAGATGCTTAAGTTGCACTTCAAGAATACTGCATTCCAACATCTTTTCACGATACAAATGTTCGGCCATGTTTAGCTGCGTGCGAAAATGCTGAAGCTGCCTTTGAAACTTCTGATTGGTGACTGCAAGCTGAGCAGCTGCCATGGACATCTGACGCCGTAGCCCTCCATTCTCCCGCAGCACCCGGTTACGATGTTTCCTGACCTGTGTAAACTGCTTCTGCAACGCTTCTTGCTCAATCTCAAGTTCCTTGTATTTTTGTTCCCAGTCTTCTGCCTCTTCCACTCTGTTCGCCCATGAGTCAGCGGCCTCTTCAGTATGATCATGATCAGAAGGTACCTTGTGAGAAGTTTTTGAGGCTTCTAACTCTTCCTGAAGGGATAACATTTCGCCTCGTGTAGCCTCCATGCTTTCTTCCAACTTCTTGGCGCGACTTATGAGTTCTTCTTTTTCACCCTCTAAAGAAAGAAGTTTCCTTTCAATTTCTTCCTTCTCCGCACTCAAAACCTCATTGTCCGATATCTTTTTCTCTAACTGGCTGTTTGTTTCTTCAAGATGCGCCTTGTCATGTTGGTAAAGTTCCTCTCTCCTCTGTTTTTCTTCATTTAGTTTCCTTCTCAGTATCAGTATCTCCTCTTCCGCGGTATTCAGTCGATCAGAAAGAGATTTTTTACTTGCTTGCATTTCTTCATTCTCACGCGAGACTTTCACAAGCTGTTTCTTGATGTCATCAACACAGCTGTCAGCCTCATTGCTTAAGCTTTCGTTCATCTTTTGCTCTAGGTCAAGTTTCTGTTTGAGCTGTGCCACCTCAGCAGCGGTTTGTTCTTTCAGCGAGGTCAAGTAACTCTGTACTTCAGTCAACTCTTGATTCAATTGTGATATTTCTTCCTCGTGCTTTTCTTCAAGAACCAACACTTTTTCTTGTTCCTTGAGTAGCCGCTGATGTATAGCGTTAGTATTTTCTTCCTCCTGGGATCTCAAGCGCTGCAGTTTTGTGATCTCCTCTAGCAGAGCTTTCTTCTCTTCAGTAATCTCAGCAATCACTTCGTTTGCCTCCGTCAGAGCCCGCGTTTTCTCCTGCGTAATCTTTTGCACGTCCTCAGCTGAGTCGTTACTGCGACTCAATTCAATCTTCAACTCATCCACAGTGGTTTGTACTGTTTCAAGAAGATCTTCAACCTTATGGCGTTGCTCTTTTTCAGCTTTCACATTCGATGTAAGTTCCTCTACGTTCTCATTAGCTTTCTTGAGAGAAGTTTTCAATTTATTCACTTCCTTTTCGGCTTCGGCTAACAGATCATTTAAATTGTTCCTCTCGGTTTCCAGCTCACGTAAACTTGTCTCACTCAATTTTTTAACAAACATCATGCACTCTTGGAGAGCTCCATCCTCTACCTCGTAAACTTCTAAAACGTTATCTTCAACAATAGACATATCTTTCTTCGCTTCGTCTGCCATGATTTCTCGAACATAAAACAAGAACTCCCTTGCGTTTGATAACGAATCTTTCACGTCACAATCGTCAGATACGTCATTCAAAGTGTTGAGGACACGCGCACTTTGTAATTAGAGTGACTCATTAAAGCGATTGGTTCAGTACCATTTTAAACAGTGGCATAAGTTTCACTGCAACTTAGTACCTTTTGTTCTTTTGCGTTTTGAACGTTTGTTTAAAAGCTCTCACGTGATTCCCCTCTAAAAGGATGCATTTCATATGTTTATTTTGACACTCAAGTAAGAGTCTTGATTTTCACATAACCATGGTAAAGTGCAAATAAAGTTCCATTCATTCCATTCAAATAAGTGAATTAATTCAAAATGTATTCTATGTGTGTTTTTTCAAGTTCTTAAAAGGAGTAGAAACATTATTTTTTCTGGTGATGAAAGAAATGATAACTGAACAATTAAAAGCTCCAGAATAGCTGAAAAAGTACTGGTAAGTTTTTCCATTATTCCACTAAATCGTGCGCTTATTAACATTTGTCATATTCTTAACCTGAGCTAATATACAGCTATTGTCTAGAAATCTATTCACATTCTATTGGAATTTAAGTACGTAATTGAAAGTCTCTATAAAATTATTATTTTCTCTATAATTACATTAAACGTCCCGTTCAGAAGAGTACTCGACTCATACAGGAGAAAGATGAAAGTGTTCTCGATTAAAAACTTTCCTTTTCAAGTCTCTTTCTTCGTGACATAAATATAAGGTCCTTAGGCCCAATAAATATTCGCTATTTCCACTTAGCGCACTAATACCAAGACAAGTTTACTCTTCGTATACCCTCAAAAACACGTGCTGTATCAGTGACCATGACCGCAAGGAGAGGCACGGGTAGGGTAAGCCGTGCCTCTTATTGTCCAAAGGTTGGATACCGCTCAATATCCAACAATTTAAAAATAACACAAGCCACGATATCTGATGTATAACCGATACTGAACATCAATTAACCTTTACATCACTATATTGTTCCCTTAATCGTGTTTCACACGCAAGCTTCTGGTAGAATTCTCAGTAACACAATTGCGCTTCGGTGTCCTCATTTCTCTCTCTCTCTGGTAGAATGAATTAGACGAACTTTTATCTCTTCCACGGTTTGTGTTCCATTTCGACCCATTTTTAAGTCCGTAGAAGTGAATTTAGGTTAAAGGAAACGGAAATTCCATATTCTTTTAGCCCAAAGCTTGCTTCTGGCTTCAGCTGTTGGCGATGTTCGAAGCACGTGCGGCTTTTACTGTGTTGAGTAACTCGGTGTAAGCAGGGATTCGGTTCTCTTCGACACCCAGTTCTTTTAGCTGTTAGGAAAAATTTTCAGATTAATGAAGTTGGGCTGAGTTGGTCAAAACCGAAAGTTAAATTTAGATCAAGTATACTTTTAGGCTTAGTGAAGGAATTTTAGTGTAAGCATTTTCAATATCATATGAAGTAAATCATTGTTCCTTACCGCTCGTCCAAACTCTTCCGTGTCGAGAGAGAACTGGAGACGAATCTTGTCGTCATCACTCATGGGTGATTGACTGTCTTGACTGACAGCTTGGCCACTCGCTCCAGGTCCCGTTTGCTTTCTGGAGCGTTTCAGACGCATCAAGCTGTCTTCAGTGCGTTTGATGGACGTGAGCACATCGCCTGTAACGGCGTGATACCTGGGGAAAATTTAATTAACAGTTAATGTATAACACAGTGGTTGGTTAACGACAAATGTGCTCGATATTTCAACAAGTGATATATCAGACAAACAGAGCAAGACTACAGGACTAATCGGTTTCCTGACAAGGGAATCAAGGGCGTAGCTACGTCTAAAAGAGTAAAAAATATGCCCGAGGGTGCCAAGAACCCGGGTTTTTAATATACATGACCACACCCGTAAAAGTATTAGCTTGGGTCATACGAGCCTCGCGGCCACACTGATAGAACTGTTACTTATCCCATTTTCTGAAGAATGAAGCTAGAAGCGAGGGTGAGTTTTTTTTTCTATGCCCCCGCATACCATCATATTCAGCCCTGCCTGCTTGTTGGTGCATATTTCCCATTTGGGAGAGGTACTGTGAGGGGAAAGTGTTTGGCCCGAAAATAAAACATAGCCAGTTAGAACTCGAGCCCAGACTTTCCAATCAGAATTCTAGCGCGTTAACCATAAAACCGGCGCGCATCCTCAGGCAAAGATATGTCAACTCGCTGTAAAAACATAGGGTCCAGAATCTCAATTAAGTAAGATGTAAACAGTGGTTGAAAACGGAAAAAGGAACACAAATAGATGCTAAGGAAAAAAAAAGGTAGAGGTCGAAAGCGAAAAATCACTGACTTAACGAGCAAAGTCTGTAAGATTGTCGCTGCCCAGGCTTGGCGCTGTTGTTGTTTAATTAGAGGCTGGGTCTGTTCCAAGAATTCACGCACAGGCTTCAGCACACTGCTCACAAATGGAGACGACTTGCTTGGAGCCTGCCGAGAATCAACATAGACAGAATTCTTTGAATTTCAAATATTTATATGGCATTTGAAGGAACCTGGAGCAAATTGAAGAACACTCAAGAACAGAAACAAATCTTCCTTAGGGTTAGGGTTAGTGTTTGTTTTGAAATGTTTTGCTTCTAGTACATCCGGGTTTGCTTTAATTTTGCTTTCTTCTTCTCTGTGATTGGTCTAGAAAACTCACGCTAATCTATCGACCAATCAGGGTTGGCCACGCTTTTTCCCGCGTTTCAAGCAGTTTGCAAGAGTTCGCCTTGAAATCTGACTGGCTGCTTGCGATAACCAGCTCTCTCCCGATTGGCTTTGAGAACTTCGATTTTGTTGTTAAATACGCTGTATTACTGAATACTGCTTTAATTTGCTTCTATTTTCAAATAACTGTGTCATTACTTATCACTCCAATATCGTAGGAAGTGAAGAGGGCTTACCTCTTTATTGGTTCTCCGATATAACCTGGGGATGTTCTTAACAGCTTCAAGTCCCTGAGAGGCTCTATTCACCACTTGGCTCACAATTTGAGCCTCCAGTGTCGGCACCATCTGTTGAATGGCCCCACAAGACTCCAGGATGGCCTCTGAAAACAGAATAGTTGAGTGTTAAGATAAAAGCGTCTCATTGGCTGCGAAATGACTGTTGGCAAAAAGAAAGCAAGGGATAAACCAACCTGACAAGAGCTCTGTGTCTTGAATATTTGTTTGTCGTAGTTTAGGTAATATATCCAGTCTAAAGAACTCTGGCACCTAAGATAAAGAAGCGGGAAAGAAGCTCCCTGAGATAATGAGACTAACTCATACTTTTTTCATATCTCACACACATTTTGGATTTTTTGCTCCAATAAACTGATCTCATTAGGAAAACAATCTTGACCACAATGAGTGATAAAATACCACAGAAAATAACGTTCCTTCACAAATTCCTTGAATTTCTGAGGTCTTTAGTAACCCCTTAACCCCACAAATTCCCTTTTGACTTTGCTGAACTACGCCTGAAAGCAAACTAGACAATTCAACATTGTATTGGGGATGGGAAGGAGGGACAACCTCCAATAAAGTCTGGCAAGAAAACAGTGAAACATGCCAAGAATATTGACAGACATGATGGAGTGACTATTATCAACTCAGAATCAAATTATGTTCCTCAAGTGGTGTTCCAAATTCCAAACCCACCTTTGTCAGAAGAGTGTTTAAGTCACTGAGCAAATGAACTAAGTACAATGTAGACTCCTCTCCAGATCCTTGCTTTGTGTCACCATCACTAATCTAATAAAATTCATTGATTCACTTAAGCCTCACTACACTTCGTCTGTTTAGAGTCAGTCTGATAATGCCACACAAACAACAAAAGAGAGAGCACACATAGACATCTCTTACTCTCACTGCTTCTTCAATTACAGCCTGCTCCAAGCTCTTAGACAGAGGAGATGAGCAAGAGAATGGACAAGTAACAGATGTAATGATAAGGGAAGCAGTGACCCTACCATTTTTGTGTACTTCCTTTTTCACTTGTCTTTTTTCAATTGGGAGCTTTGAACAAGCTAATGCAATTATGAGTTATTTTCTCTTATTTCCATTGCAGTGTTATTTAATTTTTCATCAAATAAATTAGAAAAATTTTCTAAGAAAACCTCACTATCAATACTTCACTCTGTTTGTCATACATTTCTAACAATGTCAGATCTGAGAATTTTGTGTTAAATAATCTCCCTTTGTTGATGTTTCTCTTTCTTCTCATTACCTTTCTACTTCAAAATAAACTGATACTCAAGGGAGAAATTGATTTCAGGTCACTCCTGTGAGTGACTAAAAACAAATCTATCAACTTACTCTCCAATTACAATGACTACCTTTTGAGATGAAACATCTTCTTTGATCCACACAGATAAACGTGACAGAAGCTACAGGAAAAAAAAAAACAGTATCTTACCCATTTTCTGGAAGGAATGTTAAGCTCAGGCAAAAATCCATAGTAGACATTACAAACCAGGATGTATGAGAAGTGAAAGAGAAGTGAAGAGACGTGCTTGGAACATAAAGGACAGACTGTTTTACCTTTCAAATCCTTACCTGTAGGGTCATCTTCCAAAATCTGTGACAGAGGGCCTGAATGTAAACTGAGTCTTGCCAACATCTCTCAATGCACCACCACAAGACACTCACAGCTGATGTCAAGAATAGGTCAGAGTCCAAGAGAACATCTGTGATGAGCAGAAATTAATAATGTTAATAATAATTAATAATAAAACAGACTTTTATTCACTTTGTACCACAAAAAATCTATTTCATGGTTCTAATAATTTGTAAACAAATTCACAATATGTCCTGAGAAAAACCCACAAAACAAAACAGAGAACAATTCCCTTTTCCATTCTAATTCCTTGAGACTTCAAGTACTGTTTGTACCAGATGAAATTAAAACATCTCAGCCAGATTAAAAAAATTTATTACCTAAAGCTACCTATAATTATTTCCTTTGTTTGAGACTTTCCCGTCCAAGTAATGCAGAGTACTTACAGTTTTTCAACCAAATGAACTAAACTGTACCTTTTGTCTTGTCTTGAGTCAACTGGAGTGAATTCTCAAACTTAGTTACCATTTCTTGGAACCTAAATGACACAAGACACTAAAAATTAATAAAAGAAAGGAGCAAAACACACTTACTTTCAGTCAGAAAATTGTGAACCAAAAATATGATACTCTGCAAAGCCTAATGGAAAACTGAAAGAAAAACAAGATACAATTTTATAATCTTACACTCACCTGATTTGAAAATAGACTGGCAAACTCCACCTTGCCATGAAAGCTGTAAAGCTGGGATGTGACCGCAGTCTTTGTACACTTGCTTTAGAACCACACAAACCCTCAAACTTATTGATAAACCATATTGTGGTCATGTATTTCTGTAGCGTAAATTTGAGATCACTTTAATTAAAGTAGTTTTGTTAAGATGACAGAATGCCAGACACACTACAAAGTAAAAACAAGCCTGCTATGCAGACTAACAAATCACTAATGGTACTATAAAGGAGGCAGCGTAGCCAATGGGTAAGGAGCTGGACTTGTAATCTAGAAGTCTCCTGTTCAAGACCTCCACCAAGCTCCTCAATTGATTTGTTTTCAGTTGCCCAGAGTTCAACTCCTTGGCTGTGCATATGGCCAACTGATCTGCCTCAGGCCAGTCAGGATTGTTTAACTCTAAGTCTAATTCAAAGTTCAAAGTTCATTTATGATGAGATTGGATTGTGGTGGCTTTGAAAAGCCCCACTGGGGGAGTGGTCAATTGATGTTGTTATTGTTTTTATTATTTTATCATTGTTATCATCAAATACCTGATGGAATGCATCTGGATTACCAGGGGCAAAGATTGATCCAAACCGTGCATCAATGAGACCCACTACTTCAGGCCACACAGCATTCACTAAGAAATCAAAGCCTCTTATTCCTGCTCTCTGTTCACCGAACATCTCCACATCACTGGCAACAAATCTACCTGATGTTATGTTCATCATCTGTGCACAGTGTTTGGGGACAAATTCAAGAACTTTGTTGTACACATTGAACAGGCCTTGAGAGGGATCTGCAGTCAACATCTTCTCATCAATAACCTTAAGAGAAATTGTACAAAGTTAGTAAACTTATCCAATTTATACCGCCATAGGAGATGTAGCAATTTGAGAGTTTGTGAGCTAAAAGCATTGGTCTCAACTTTGGTGAAGTAATTGAGCTGTGTTCTTGGGCAAGACACATATTAAGTCTACCAGTGCTGCTTTCCACAAAAGAGTAATGAATGCCAGGAAACTATGGTAAAGCTGACAAATGCTGGTTGGTAAACTGTACTGAAGTGGCTGAATTTGCAGTTGGCATAACAGTAACCCTTGTTACTTCCTGATATAAACAGGTGAACAACTGCAGAAATCTGACCAACAACATAAACCAGACTAACACCAAATCTAGATAAAATAGCAATACCCCTTGTTGCTAAATGAGGTTTTGCCTTGTTCAGATCTCTTACCTCGCTCATATATGGCTTAACAGTAACTTCTCTGAACAACAATTCAGCATCTCTTGTCTTGTCAATGATAGCATAAGTTCTTAGCACTCTGGACAACAGATTCAATTCTCCTGTTTGGAGCCCTTCTTGAAATGCTGCTTCCAATTTTTTTTGAAGGGTACTTGTGATGGCAGCAATGCGCTTTTCAAGGAAATATAAAAGAAACAGTTAAAATAAGTATTTGTGTTAAAATCTTGCTGCTGCTTCTGAGGTAGTAAACAAATTCAGTTGATAGAAGAATTTGGCAACCACTTGCTGACTGGTTTAAATATTTTCATTACCTTGCTTTTGATTTAAGTATTGAAATGTTAGGAGTAGTTACTTAATTCATCAAGGCTAAACTCCTACCTAATGACAACATTCAATTCCTACCATGTCACACTAGCATTCTGGCAGAATAAGGTAATGAAATAACATCCAAACTTAACCAGTGCCAGTTTGATATTTTTGCAATAAAATATCTTATCTGCATAGTTCCTACACATAATGCAACATTTTCTTATTAATTCAGGAATCAACCAATCAAACAACTCACCCCTCTGATACTTTCCACCAATGGATGACCCTGACTCTGAGTAACGTAAAACTGCAGCTGATTAAATTCACTGGCAACTCTCTCAATCAAATGAGAGTCATCATCCCTAAAACAAATACAAAGGTCATTTATTTAGCATTGATGAAGTGAAAAATTCTCCAAAATACTTGTAAAGGTTAGTTTTTACGCACCCTTCAGGTTCTTTAGCTGTCACTTCCTGAGAGAGGCGGGATCCTTGTAAGAGTCTCTCAATCTTTTCCAGTGACTTTGTGATGTTCAATAAATGTTGCATGCACGTCTTGGATGAAAAGTAAACATTTGAAATAAGAAGTTTGCAATAAAAATAAACCAAGACTCCAATAGCAAAGTTCTTTTTAAAGTTCTGCTAATGCATAGAATCCTCATTTATTACTGACTATTCCCAAAATGTGTACATGAAAATATCTAAACCCAAACACTCTTTTTCTAAGGAAAAAAAATTTACCAAAAGAATTATTTTTTAAATATGAGTTTCAAGGCTCCTCTGTTTTCAGTGACTTGAAAATCCCTAAAGAAGAGAAATCTATTGACCAAAAAACTACCATGATTACTCTTTCATAAAAATTGATATCTACAGTTTGTTAAACAAGCTATATGACTGATTGTCCTTTTATGATACCTTTGTCTGTCTTAGCAGTGCTCTTTCATCCAATTTGTCTTCTATTGCACCAATTGTTCCATCAAGGTCAGACTTTATGAGCTGAGGGATAGACAATTGCAATGTTTACGGAAACAAAATTCACTCAGTCAAATTACTTCAATCTACTTGAAGAGTGATACCTTCAAACATCTTGGATTCCCATTAACTTTCTTTCATTAATCCAATTCTAAACAAAGATTACAGTTTACTCTCTGCAAATATACTCACCAAAACTTCCTCCTTCAGTTGACCAAGAGGAACTGACAAGTTGGCAATACTCTTATCCATTCCAACCTAATAAACAAACAAACAACTTTATTTAAGGTGGGTAGCACACAACAGTAATTCAACTGATGAACTTGTGGCCCTTGATCCTAAAAAGTACCACGATTAGAATTAAAATGTATTCAATGATTGTAAAAATGTGTAAAGTGTCATCCAAGAAGTTAAAATTTTGGGAAGTCCAAGTTCTGCAGTTGGGAAGATCTGGTAACTAGAAGTTTACATGGATGCAATTCCATCACAGGTAAACCTCTTGTGTTTCTTTTAGTTAGTTTTCCTCAAATTTAGCACTTTTTTTAAATGTATACATATATTCCAACTCTCCTGGATTATCAGGGAGTCTCGCAGTTACAGAGCCAATCTCCCACTCTTGCATACAGGTGACCAAAACTCCCAATAAAAGGAAGTTTGGATCAGTTGCTCACAAAAAACTAAGATTTAAGCTCCATATGTTCCCAAATTCCAAAATCATCTAGCTTCTTATGCTTGTATTACAGTTTCTGGCTTCATTTTCTTGCATGAAACATGTTGTTCATTCAAAAAGAAGAGAGTCTTTTATTTGTCAATCCGATTTAAGTGAGAGTCTGATTGGATGAGTATTCAACTATTTAAGTCCCTGACAGATAGATCCATGTTTTTCTTGCAAAATTACTCAGGAGGGGGGGTAGCGCGTCCAAATAAAAAATAAATTTTCCAGGGCCGAATCTCATTGGCAAATTCGGTCGCGGGGGTTCTGGTCTGAAAAAGAGATCTCCAGATTTGAGATGTCCAGAGGTTGGCATCACTGTGTATATCATGCTTTTCTGTAAAGGAGTGTGACTAGTAGCAAAATAAAAGAGATCATATAACAAAAGACTACTCTACTCGTCTGAATAAAAAGTAACTCAGGTCATCAAAATTTCCCTTAGGAACCATCTGACCTCTGGCCTCTAGCCTCGTCAGAAATTTCCCGAAAACGACCCCTAAATCATCAAAAGCTTCAGTACATATTTCCCCGTTCATCCCCTGTTTATACAGATTAGCCTGTAAACTATGACATCTCGTACCTTAACAAATAATTTTCTTGCAGAAAAGTTTCTATTTCTTCACTAAAACGAGAGAAACACTCACCAAGTTTGTAGACAAGTTCACAAGTCGGCGTAATCTTCGTTTGATCAACTCAATCAATGCATGTTTCAAGGCCTTCAAATACTCGTCTAATTTGATTTTAGCACTTCCAAAGGTACACTCCCTTTGCAGTTTCCAAACGAAGCTGTCAACGCTAAAAGACTCTTTCATGAAATCTGCCCTGGAAAACACAGCTGAGGTTGGTTCTCTAGGGACTATTTCTTCGTGAGTGTCCGCCATTTTGTTCCAACTCATCACGGTGAGGAAAGTGACAGGCGTTCCATATCCAATCTTGGGGTCATTTTCGGGCACGTCTTTGATTAACGAAAACGGGCTGTGGAAATTCGCAAGGACGACTGTTTAGGAATCTTTTAGCAGACGATTTCTTTCTCTAGGTACTATTATATATGGCAAAAGAGGTAGAAGTTATATTAAATCTTAATGAAGATGTCACGCAAATCATTAAGTCGGCCCTTTTAAAAAGCTGCATTGAATACCTTTTGTATCAAAGGCAACAACTACCGATGCCTTACCACGAACTCACAAGAATGATGGAAGAGGAACAGAAAGCAAGATATAACTACAAATGTTGTAGAGCAACCTGTGACCCGGCGATTTCTCAACACGGAGTACAAGAAACGCTAAGAAAGTATACGAAGATGTAGAGTGTTTATCTGACAATATAAACAAGCTGTTTATGTCTACAGTGGTCAAGTCTGCTTAATCTTACTGGGGTCAACACCGGTTAGTCCAAAAGAACGATATCTTTTAGACTTTCAGAACCCTGAGGAAAGGAACAGTTTGGAGAAGTACTTCTAGAATATGCAAGTCTTCTTGTCGTAAGCTGATACGGCGCTTGATATCGAATCCAGACCTCGGTACATTTAAGGATATATCCCTACTTCAATGTTTGTCTTCATACAGCTAGCAGATCTTCACATGTCCAATGGTTTCGACCAATCATCTTTCAAGCCACCCAACCGAGGTCAAAGCATGTAAGATAAGTGTAAGGACAGACCCTTGACGAGCAGCTGAACCCCCCTAACGCGAACACAGATGAAATGGCTGTGGTTCCAGGCGCCTGTTATTGTCAGAGGTTACCGAACCAGGAGTGGAGTCTTTAAAATCTGTAGTTGCATAATTTTAGGAGAACTATATTATCCTCTAGGCAATTGTCGATGAACATCTTAAATAATATAAGATATTTTTAAGACAGAAATTTTTTAATTTTTTTGAATTAGGTCAATTAAAATTTTGGCCTGACTGCCAAAAATGTTGTTCATGAGTCTCAGATTGTACACCATAGAAGGGGAAAGGGAGTCAGAGTGATAGTGAGCCTCAATTAGAAGTGCAATAAAAACTCATTACCCTGTTGGAACAAAGGCCTTTGATTTCATTCAAGGACAAAAGTGTTTTAATTGTTTGAAGGCACTTTGTGAAGTTACCTCCAGCATATTTGTGCAGAAGTATTTAAAACTACCCTCAACAGAATTGCGATACAGAAACACTTATACTCTATACCACTAGTTTCCATGCCCCCATCTGAGACCTGTAGAAAGATGTCTTAGTAGAAAGGTCAAAAATTGAGGTAGTATCCTCTGTTTACAATTCAGATGACACAAATAATATCCCTAAATTGGTTGCCAGAGATATTTAGACAAGAAGCAGGAGAGGCCAAAAGATTAACAAACAAGGTTATCATCAAATTTCACTTCATTTCACCACCAGAAAAAGCTAAAACTTTACTTACACCATAAATGGGGGATGACACTTGCCTTGCGGAGCAGGAGTCAAGGAGACAGAGTTAAGGAGGGAGGACAGCCTTACGATGAGCTTGTGAGTGTGCTCCATGGTGAACGCTCTCATCATGAAAGCCTGCAAGATTCAAGTGGGTCCCAGAGGTCTGTGAAAGGTGTTGCTCAAAAGTGGAACAAGATCCTTCCAGACCTCTAGAGTCTTGTGGTCCTTGGCTGCTTTGATGGAATATTTTCCAAGGGCAACAATTCGTTTTTGTTTGAGGGAGGGGTTCTTTTAATGTAGACCAAGCCACTAGCCAAGGGTGGGGACTAATGAGGTAAATAATTTTTCTGTTGTTACACTAGGTCAATAACTAGACTTAAGATCAAGTTTTTTATAGAAGTGAAGTCTGGTTTCTGCTCCGAGTAGTAGCCCAACCCTTGTTGTGTGGGCAGTGTTGCAAGTCTCAATTGACCCCTAGAGCTATGTTGGCTGAAGTCTCTCGCACTCCTGTTAGGGTCACCCTATGCCAAACAGGGTCGAAGGGTACCAAAGGATGATCCCCTGGTCCTACAAGTTGGGAAAGTGGTTGCAATTTCTGATACAACCCTAAATGGAGGTGTTTCCCCCCCCCGCTGCTCAGGAGCCATAAGGATGCTCTTGGGCAAAAGCCAGCAGAAGCCCAAAGGCTAATATGCTACCATAGTAGTAGCCCCCAAGAAACAGATCACCATCAGTTGTCAGAACATAAGGACTACAGCGGAGGAAACGTGAACAATTTAAGTTGCCAGAGATGGCAAGATGTGGAATTGAAGAGTTAGGGATAAGCAGATGGAAAGGGATAGGATCAAGGCATTGCAAGGTGGTGAGAGGGTGGTGTATGTGAGAGATGAGGAAGTGCAACAAGGAGGAGTTGCCTTCATGATGAGTGTGAGGGCAAAGAGAGCCTTAATGGAATGAATGCAAATCAGCACGATTCTACTCAAAACATAAAAAGCTAATGGTGATACAAGCATATGCATCAACAAACAATGCAATGGATGAGGAGAAGGATAAGTTTTACAACCAGCTGCAAGACTCTGTGGCAAGCTGCAGTAGTCATGATATGATTGTGGTGATGGGAGATCTAAACATTAAGGTAGGGAGTAACAACATTAACAGAGAGGAGGTAATGGGGAAATTTGGTGTTAAAGTCATGAATGATAATGGGGAAAGGTTATGTGACTTCTGTGGTATGATTGGATTTGCAGTTTTCTCACTTTGAAAAAGCCTTTGATTAAGTTTACAGAGAAAGCTTGTGGAACATCCTGGGGAGCCATGGAGTTCCACGCAAGATGGAGACAGTGGTAGTAGGCATATAGGAAGGGTTTGAATGCACAGTAATTGATGGATGCAAGATATCAGACTGGTTCAAGATTAAGTCAGGAATAAAGCAAGGATGTTTAATATCAGGACTCTTATCCTTACTGAACAGTTTCCAATGCCAATGCCCAAGACGGATACTTAGGATTAGATGGCAGCAAGAATGACAAACAAGGGAGTAGTTGAAATGGCAGAGATCAGTGAAGTTAGCTGCAAGGTACAAAGGAGAAGGTGGAACTGGTTAGGACACGTACTTAGGAGAGAGGGTGTGAATGACTGTTTTATGGCATTGGGGTGGACACATGAAGGTCGAAGGGCGAGAGGGAGACCAAAGACCACTTGGAGAGGGACTTTCAAAAGAAAGAGAGGCAAAGCAGGGTGAAAGAGCTGAAACGTAGCCAAAGCAGCAGCACATGACAGGGGGTTAGGCAGACAATGTGACAGCCTTATGTGCCTACTGGCACAATGAGTGATGATGATGGTGATGATGATGATGATGATGATGAAGTCTGGTATGGCTCTCTTGATTGCTTTGGCACTTTTTTGAGAACTCTGTTGACCAGATATCATTTCCATAAATTGCATAAGAAATGTGTGTATGAGCATGGAGTTTCTTTTGAAGGAAGGTTTGGTGACAATGTCAGTGGGAAAATGAATGCTGTAATAGGCAAATTTGTTCATAGATTCACACCTTTATTTTTTAAGTTCAAAACCACACTATTGCTGTAGCTTAACATTTGGTTTGTCAATTCAAAACTAAATTAAATCTTTTTTTTTTTTTACAAAAATTAACTTGGTTAAGATCTTGACAGTATGTTACAGATCTAACTAGACAACTCAGTTCTCTGTAGAATGTCTGTTATCCAAATTAATTCTCTAAAGTACCTTTTCTTTAAAACAAAAAATGTGGAACCTATTTAATTAAACCCTACAAAAGGAAAATAATACAGAAAGGGTTCACTAAATAAGAAAAAATCTCCTAGTTCACAAAATATTTTAATTGACAATCTAATTCTGCAACTACCACTGAAAGGACATCTGATTTGAGAGATGTAAAAAAGGAAAACTGAATTATGCAATGCATTGGGAGTTTGGAATAAACTGCATTTGTTGAAACTGAAAGATAAATAAACTTTTAGAATATTTAGAAAACAATGGAAACAAAAATTCCTGAAAGTGTTCCAGAAAGGAACAATCCTAGGCCTTATCTGTAATCAGCAATCTCCATTCCCATTATTCCAAAGTTTGTGAGCCATTGTTCAAAGTTTGTGTTCTTTTTTTTTTGTTCCAAGAATGTGTCTTCAATCAGGAATAACTAAAGAAACATTCCATGAATATCTGGAGTTGTAACACCAGATGAATTAAAAAGGGCAGACTTTCTAGACATGGCTGACAATGTATACTGTTGAAATATATCAACTTTTTAAAAACAGAATCTCAGGTATCCTCCACATTTTTATAAATGTGAAATCAAAGCTGTTGGGCTGGCAGCTAAATTATTTTTTTTCCAAAATCAAATTCTACTTAAAATCATCACCTACATGTAACAATGTTTGAACATGTAAAAAATACTTTCTCGTTCATAAAAATATTTTCTGTACATTATTTATAGGATACCTTGCATTTCTTTGTCTAACTAAAATATCTTAAATAACAAGATAACATTGAACAAATACATATATGTAGATGTTCATAAAGATGGCAGGAAACTAAGGACCTGTCTTCAATATCACAAATAATTAAAAATAAGTTCTGTAATAGGATAGAGTCCTCTTGTTGTTTAAACCTTGATTAAGTTGATCTCCTTTTGACGGGGTTTTCATTGACATTTTTGAAAAGAGCAGTTTGATTCTTTAGAAAAAAGGAAAAGGAATGCACATCCTCCTTTAAGGCTCCTTGATGATCTCTGAGAGACACCAGCCTTGCTTTAGCAAGGCCAAGATGCAAACAAACTGACGCTAGTAGGCAAGCCTTCATTATTTACAATACCGTCATACATGTGCACAACCCATAATAGTTCTCAGACTTTGTAATCTCTCTGCCGAAACCAAATGTTCCTTCAAAAGCCATGAGCACCACTTCGTTTTGAGTTATCAATTGCTGGTAATGTGTAATGTCCAAACTTCTGGCTTGTTTGATTCTGGAAAAAAAAAACCACAATACATACTGAACAACATTTATCATGATAAAATTAACAACTCAACAGTGGTTTATCCTGATCTGTAGTATAGTATGCTCCATCACAGTGTTCAAAAATTTTGGTAAAATAATATACTTGTAACCATCCATTAATCTTAGTCATAACATGCATCCTAAATCACTCTCTTCCTTGTTTGTCTCTAATGACAACACAGTCAAACAAATACAACAGCTTAAATTGAGAGTAAAGTTTTTCTAAATTCTCTGCTGTCCATCTCAGAGAATTATCACAAGTGTATTTACCTGTTTCTTCAATTTTGTCAATGATTGTAATTAGCGACCATTAATGAAAATAATCACCTTGACTTTATTTTTTTCTTGATGGATAATTGAAGGAAATGATGTTGGGAAAGTTGTTGTATGTGTGGTAGTTGCAACTGGTATCTTGGGTAAAGTTGTACCATATGCATTGGTCTTGAAGCCTACACCTAAAGATGGTAATGACGGCTGTTGATGAGCAACTATTCCCCCAGTTAGGCCAAAACCATCGTCTTTTGGAAGAATAGACTGTAACAAAGAAAAAATATTACATTAAAGAAGGCATGGAACTGATTTTACTATAATCACAATATATTAAAATTCATAGTTTTCTCTTAGTCCCATGCTTTTCACTAGAATGCTCAATTTTTTATCCTTCCTTGTTTTAAGAACACGTATAATGATTGGAAAGTTTATGATCTTCCGGAGAAAGGAGGATGTTTGCTGTTCATTCCACTGACTGTTACACATGGAGATGTTACCCCTGAAGTAAATCTCAGCATTAAGCTTTCCATCTTTGACAGTCAAAATGCTATCTACTGACATTTTGCACACTATGCTCTCTGTATGTATGATATCAGTAGTCAATAAATATATTTTTTGAGCCTCTTACAGAAATTGTGAAACTTTACCTCAGTTGGTGAACGTGCATGACCTCTCACATGCTTTCTCTGATGGTAATAACAAAAAACTATGTGTTAGAAAAACCTTACAGAGGAAAAAGCAAAGCTCAACCTTAAAATGAAAGCCTTTCTGTAAACACAATTCAGATATACACTGTACAAGGAGTTCACCTTCTTTTTCACCATTCGATGTGGTTTGGTTATAACTGAAGCCTCGGATGGCGATGAATACCTTGTGTTGGTGGCAACTTGCCTTTTGTCTAACTCCCTGTTAAGTTGAATCAATTGGAAACTAATTGGTCTACATAGGACATTAAATTTTTATTCTATAGACATCACATTTTCTTTTATAACCATCAAACTGAAATTCCTGCTGTTATATTTTGGAAGCCCAAAATGAGTAACCTCTTCAAAATACTTTAAAGATAAAACATAATTCATATTTGTTTTTTTATCAAGGCTATCTACATACGAGAAAATGCTTAGTAGACAAATTCATTTCCTAATGATGTGTGTCTTTTAATTTTCATAAGTTTTAATTTATTTTCTTTGTAATTGACTTTATTTAGGTTGCAACTATACCTGAGTTGTTTGAAGTAAGGATGCCTCAGAGCTTGTTTGGCTGATATTCTATGAAAAAAATTGCAAAAGAACATTTATAGTAATAAGTATCAAACAGAAGCTGGAAACACTATAGGACACATTGGAGAACTTGGAAAATAATCTGCACATTCCCTTCCTCCTTAATTCTCCACTGCTCAAACAGAAATTCCCAAAACATCTTTTCCAAGCAAAAGTTACTGATAATCAGTCATCCCAACTGCAAAACAATTTTCCTTCAAAGGAAAAAATCTCACCAATCTACAAAATAAATCTCCCCTAAAAATTATTAAGCCATGTAGTGACATTAAAACCCTGCAAGTGACTAGCATCTAATTTTTCCTTGCAATATTGCCCTAGATCAAACTTCAAGGCCAGGAGAATAAAGGAAATGATCACCAACAAAATAATCTCTTGATTGTTAAACAGATCCTCCTTATCATCACCTTAAGAAATGTTTAGAGAACAGGATGGATAATATGCATGCTGATGTTGGGGTGCAAAGGGTTGATTCAAATTACCTATCATCAGGATCATAAGCACACATGAGTTCAATAAGCTCAATGCAATCCTGAGACACGTGATCATGTGGAAGCAAGGTACTGATGCCACTTCCTGTTTTGGGTGGAAAGTTGAAATTCATACTGCGTGATTTACTGAAAGACAAAAGGAGAAAAATTATTTAGCTTATTTGTAAATTGCTGTGAGCTGATGAAAAAAATCCAGTTATGGTAACCCTTTGGCCCTAGAGAGTGACTAGCATTTCATTTCTCCTTACAATATCACCCCAAAATGACACATTAATTAAGATCACAACAATAAAGGAATGATCACCAACTACAGAAGCTCTTGATTGTTAAACAAATTCTCCCTGTTAGCACCTTAAGATATGTATATAGAACAGTATGGAGAATATACATACTGACATTAAAGTATAAAGAGTTAAAATTCATTATCACTTGATAAGTTCAACTCACTTTTGTAACTTTTTTAGTATGTTAGGTGATGGTGTTCCAAGGACAGAATGAATTCTGGCAATCTGATCAACTTCATTAGAACCAGGAAACAGAGGATGTAAGCTGTGAATACAAAATAATGAATATTAAATGTAATATTTCATAATAATTCTTTCATTTATGTGACATCATACTATTCATTAACTGTGAAGATCAGCTTTGGAAAAGTTCATAAAAGTAACAAAAATGTTTCCTTTGAACATATATAAGCCAAATCAAACTTGAAAATTCTCAACATGTGTTTTATGTTAATTAAAAATATTAGGAAACTCTTAGACTAGTGACTATTTAAGATTATAATTAATTTTGGTTAAAATTATTTCACAGTACACTTTTATTTTAATAGCAAAGAAGAAATCATATCAAATAAGTTTAAAATCACTTTTGCATACTGAATATCTAAAAGCAGTACACATATCCTCAAGACATCACTATAATTCTGACAATTATGTCTACCTATAAGTTCCTTCCTCTATAAAACAAAAAACGCAAGAAATTTAATCAATAGTTGATAAAAATATTTGTTTGAGCTCAAGTCACCTTAGAACTTCAAAGAACACACAACCAACACTCCACATGTCCATCTTATGGGTATAGTAACCATCTGTCAATAAACATTCAGGGGCACGATACCTGAAAACAAACAAATAATTGATAAACAAGGTGGAACAAGCTTTTGAAAAGGACTGTCAATGCTTCATTTAAGTCAATTTCTGCCATGAACTCTTAGATTTTCTCACAAAAGTTCATTCTGCACATGGGAAAGGGAGCCCACACCACTGATAATGCTTTTCCTAGTATTTTACAGCGCTTTTTACAACATGACGGACTCTTGTTTCTTCTACTGGAATTGACACGCAGTCTACCCCAGGCAACCACGTCTGTCACTTCAATAGAATACCATAATAGTTTGCTGGTACCCATTTATATTGGAGGACAGCACTTTGAGAGTAGATCAGCTGTCTCATATGCCACAGTATCTCTTAAACATTTCTCTGCAAATTTTTATGCAAAGCAAAGCCCTAACTTTTAATTATGGACCAAACAAATTTAAACCTTGATCAAAAATATCACTCTCATCGGACAGAGCTTTTACTCAAACATTTCTTCTTCTTCAGAGTTTTTCTTCGGCTAATAGTAGATGTACAGTAACTTGTTTTTAAGTCATCACAGAAAATGCAGTCAAGCAAATATTGTGTTTGTACCCAACTCACCATCTAGTTGATATGTATTCAGTGTAAGGCTGTTTTGAGTAAACACTTCGACATGATCCAAAGTCAGCTAATTTTACAACATCATCCTGAAATATGACAGTTTATAAAAAAACCATGAATTTGAAATACTTCTCATTGTCAACAAAAGCTTACTTTCATTGATGGAACTTTTTGGTGAAATGAAATAACCTTGACAAATTGTTTAGAGATGCTCTATCAGGCAAACCATACCACAGGAAACAATAAGTTAAGTGAACAAGATGACATCAAAAGATAATTAAAATATCAGTGATTCCTTCTTTTATTTTTCCTCCAAGTTAGAGCAACCAGTAATTCAAAACTGTTGAACATACTTCAAAACTGTTGAAAATACCCTTGAATCATGCTAATAAGGTCATGTACAACTAAAACATAAAAAAAGACCCTTTAGTTACCTTAACCAAAATATTTTCTGGCTTAACATCTCTATGAAATATTCCATTTCTGTATTAAAAGAATGGGATCAGTTATAAAAGATTAACATACAACTCATCACTGTCTGTGTATCACCCTTCAATTGCCAGATGTGATTTACTAGTAAACAGGTCACAAGAATAATCAAACTTATCAGGTAAGCATTGTTGTCTTGATCTAACAACAAACTCTTGTAACTAATTTGCAAACAAACATATAGCAGCTAGAAAGGAGAGAATCAACAATCAGATCTCAGGAGTTTAAGGGTAAAAATACAGAAACTTGGTAAATCTTGCATCAAATGCCAACTTGATCCACTATTACTTGAAAAATGGAAAGTAAATATGCAGTGAAAAAAATTTTTTTTGGCATTAATTAGGAGTTAGATGTACATGCATGTTTATTTTCCAAATATAATCTTACCAGTCCTTGAATCTTACCTGTGCATGTGATCAATGGCCTTACAAAGCTGGTACATATAGTTTTTAACCTTTGCTTCTGGCAAGTAGTGTCGCCGTCCTAAAAAAAATAGTTTTCAAGACTATATATATATATATATATATATGGTGTTTTTTAAGGAGTTATGTTAGTTAGTTGTCTATGCCTATTTTATTTTATAATTGTACTTATTTAAATTTTTCTTTTCCTTAATGATAATGTTAAGTATGTAAGAATTTGAAAAATCTATATTGTAAACTATTTAATACTTGTAAAGCTCAAAATTTCTCCCATCAAATCTTAAAAACCAAATGTAAAAAAATTTAAAAATTTAATTGACAAATGCTCTCATAAAAGCTCTTACCTCTTATCATTTCATACAGGTTCATATCCATTAGCTCACAGATCAAGGCTAAAGTTCCATTCTTCTTGTCACTAAAGTATTCAAATCACATAGTTTTAACAAACTGGTGATCATTTCTTAACACGCTCAAAAGCAGAGGATACAAAATGAAATTGAAAGTTCTTTTTTTCATAAAAAAAAAACAACAACAACAACATAGACAGGTATTAAGGTCCATAAACACTAAAAAGCAATTAAACCCCACGCCACAGAATCAGTTGTTGACAGTTTTCATCTCGACATTGTTTGCAGGAGATTAACTAACCAATTATAAACGAAGTATTCCCAACGCCAAATCAATTAACATCCATTACATTTGACAACGAGCATGCAAAATTTTGACATGAGCGGCGAGTGGAATTACCTCACGATCATACGTGTGAATTTAATGATCTCATTCAAAGAATTTTGTTGTTCCTTTCATTTCGAGGAAGTGTAAATTAACTGCTCTTCTATTAAAAACATGTACTTTCCGTAGCACTAACAGATCAAAAACAGCTTATTAGACCATTCCACATCACTGTTCGTAGAATTGAAATGAATATACATGCGATCCCGAATATATTTTAAACAAAATATATCACGAAAAGTAATTTGACTCTGTTGAATAACATCGATTCGTGGTCAAAAGGCTTTAAAATGTTCAATCCAGAGCTCAGGGGTGATGAAAGATCTTTGTGACCACGTTCAACGACAAATTTAAGTTTCACATGCTAGTGCTTCGAAGATTTGCATAATTCAACTACTGTCCCCAGAAAATCAAGTTCGTTAAATAAGTTTAGGGCTACAAATATGTTCTTACAAGATAATCTCCTTCAATTCAACCACATTTCCATGGGGACTCAAGCGTCTCATAGCTTGAATCTCTCTCAAATTGTTCACTTGATCAATGCTGAAGAAGAAAATATATAAGATAAAACGAATGTAAGTACCTTACATAATCTTTTCCTACAATTTCATTACATCTTGAAGTAAAAACTTACAACAAAAACAACAAAAGCTCTTCTTTTCCTTACTTAAGAGGAGAACAATGCTTAGGCCGTGCGGGAAGCCGCAGCTCACTAAGTCATGCCGTGACTAGAAATCAAATCTACCTTTCATAGCGCTGTTTCATCTTCTTGCAAGCATAGTAAGTACCATCTCGAATATCCTGAACTTTCAGAACCTCTGAGAAGGTTCCTTCCCCTTTCTTGCCGAGGATACGGTATTCTGTGGAGCGAAGTAAGATCAGAAAATATGAGTAACAGCGCGCGCTTAGAACGCAGTTGGCGATGAAGTGTCATCGAACATTTTACATGTGAAGCAACATCAATCTTTCACTCACTTTGCATTTCCTACGGCGTGAATGAATTTATATAGTCATTGTTCACGGATATGATATATATATTTCATCTGAAACCTCTTAAAGATCAGCGCGAGCGGAATAAAAGTTATAACATAAGTTCGTGGACACCAAAGGCAACCCAACAATTGTTTGCTTTCGAACGAGTTAGCGGAGTTTGCGTATAACGTCGTTGTCATAGTAATGTTCATAAACTAACAGACTGGAAAATTAAGCAAGCTTTATGGATAGCCACTCCAGGATAGATTTAAAAACTTTAATGTCGGTACTTGGTCGGTCGGGAAAGAAAGAAACTTAAATTTAAATGCAAAAGACTGTGAACTGAAGTTAAAATTTCACTTTTTAAAATTGGATTATTTGATGTGTGCGAAGTTCAGTTGCTATATTTCTCATCTCTCGAGACACTGTCGACTAAAATGTTAAGAAAAGAAGACCATTCGGTTCCATTTGGATGAAATTTTCAATGCAAGTACAATGAATATCGCTCTTGAAAACGAGCAAAACAAAAGTACCCCAAATTTCCCCCATTTAACCTCATCAAGGATTTGCCTCGCTCCCAACATAAGGCTTCGTAGCTCAGTTGATTAGGGCGCTCTGAGAGGCATGGGCTCGAATCCCGTCGGGGCCCTGAATTTTTTACCAAGGTTCATTTCTGCAATTGCTGAAATTGGTGCTCTCCTGCGAGGATCATTGCTTTAATTGACCAAAGAGAGAAAGTGGTAAAAAGACATGCCAAAACTAAATCAGGATACACGATAAGAACAAATTTTATTGCACCCTTGAAGACGTTCTCAGCTAAATTATAATCCAACAAACAAGACGGTGCAATTCCAAATGCCTCCCGGAAACATGCTTTCTCTAAGGCTGAGATGGCATTAATCTGGAAAACGTTTAAAGTTCTCTTTTCATGAAGTCATTACAGTAAAGTACCAAGACAGAAAAACCCCCTTCTCCATTTCTTTTGGACTCGACAGATTTTTGGCGTGCTTACCCTAAAATTTTAAAATGTGTTACTTCCACAACTCCCCGAAAAGCAACCAGATATATAAAAAAGGGAAAAAAAGAATGGAGCCACCCAGTCCCATGTCATCGAGAAGAAAGAAACAATAATGAACCAAAACAAAACAAAACGAAACGCGAACATCATTACGCTAACAAAGTCCAGATTTTTACTAAACTTTATTTTTACTGTTCCCTTAAAAGAAAGCGAGGGTTAACTTTTAAGTCACGTGTTCAATAATTCCTACTGTACAGAGTTAAGTAGATTAACAGCTCCATAATTTCTACTTTCTCAAAGGTACAAACTTCATAGACAGAGGGTCATTGAAGATATCGATTTGCAAACATGCTCAGAAGCAAAATTGTTGAACGAGACATGGCTCTCACATCAGTCCTTCATCCCCTCTCATTCTACTCATCATTACATCCTCGTCACAATGTGTTCCCATGGTCTAAACAGAAAAAAGGAAAGAAAAATTATCGTAGAATCAAACCAGAGTAAGAACAAAGGCTAACAAAGCAAAGGTAAATATCAAGTGGAACCACTAAGAACTCAAGGTAAAAACTAGAACACTGCCTGAAGCGCGAAAAAAATGCGTGAGAACAGGTCATTTTCGCAGCTGATTGGTTAAGAGGCATGAGTTTATCACAGAGTCAATGGAAAAAAAGTTGATATCATCCCCTCAACCAATCAGATACAACATTGACACAACGTTGGTGACTTGACTGCAAACCTTTACCCGCACTTTAGACAGCGTGCTTGCTTTTACTTAAATTCATGATTGGCTCCTTGTAATTTTGTAACTTTGCTCTGATTGGCCGTGTGATCAAGATTACATTGATCTAGATTTAAGGAAACTCAATCAAAATGCACGCTAGCAACGAAGGGGAACGTTTCACTTTTGAATACTTTTGAAATTCTAAATTAATTTGCAGTTCATCCCGACTTGAAATGAGAAACGAGATAATTTCGTAAAATTGTCGGCAAAATGACGATATCGACGGAATTCCAACAAGGAACACTACTCTCAAACACAAAACTTGTATTACCTTCTGAACATACTGTGGGTTTGTAGCCAGCTCTCGGTCCATGTGTTGTAGCTTTTCGTCGAGATGTTGGAATAGCCGCATCTGCAAAGAGAACAAAGGAGCTTTATTATCCACTTCATCAGTGACAATATACAATGACTATTTTGGCCTAATTTTTCAATTATTTGCAATCCATGTTGCCACATTATCTAAAGTAATGAAAACCTCCCCTGTTTGCACACGCACACGCTCATACACCAAGCACAACCAGTTATACCTCACTGTCGAGCTTTTTCAACATCTTTGGGTTGTTGTACTTCTCCGGATTTTGATGAAAGGAAACCATACCATCTCGCTGATTAATGCTTGCATATATATCCCCATCTTCTATCTGGAAAGAAAAGAGAAATATTACTTAAAGACTTCAAAAGGATTCATCAACACACTATGCATGTACTTTACGCGCTGCGTTTTCGTACGTGTGTCAAAAACTTTGAGAGCTTAGATGTGGTGACAACGGCCGATCAAAACGAAGGAAAATGTATTACTAAGTCTAGAGGGCAACTAGCAACTTCGGCAGGAACTACCTGTAGCGCGGGAAAACGCGAGACACAAAGCTGTGACGGCTTTTAGTTTTGCATCTGATTGGTTGACAGCGTGTCACGAATTTTCTACACCAATCAGAAAGCAAAGTTATACAAAACGAGTACAGTCCAATCCAGTTTCACATTACTTCCAGCAACACATCGATTTTTGCTCTTTGCATAAACTGTTTCCACAAACCAAGGTTGTTCTTAGAGGCACAATGTAAATGTTGTTACCATGTTGAGAATGTACTGTTCGGCTTCCTTGGGGCTGCTTAGTTGCACTCTGTTGGCCATGTCTGACAGAGACAAGGTAAGAAATGTCTGACAAAAAAAAAAAGACAAACAAAAAGAAAAAACAATGGTTAACAAAAAAAATTAAATTAAGTAGGGACATTTGGATATGGAGGCGAGTTTAATAACAAGTTGAACTCGTCTATATGTTCTCCACATCTTGTCTCCAAGTTTAGAGAAGTTACAGTGAACTGTATTCTTTGAGAACCTTTATGGCGTTCTTTGTAAGCAAAAAAACTGTATTATCATCGTTATTGCACAATAATTGAGCCCTTTCTTGATTAACAAAGCAAAAAACCGTTGCAGTGTCACCATTCTCGCAAAAACTGATCTGGATTGCCATTTCCGCAGTCAATAAAAGTGATGTCTAACAAATCGTTTCTGTGTCAAAAACAACCCTTTCACCCCATCAGTTGTCATGTACGTAAAATTATAAAAAGCAAATGAGGGCATAAGTCGTCAACGACTGCGCCACGAAACAAACAGTGTTCATTTGCATAACAATAGAGGGTAAGTTTCTAAAGAAACTGTGGTGCGGTGGGAGAGTATAGCAGAGTAATTTGGTTTTACCGACCGAGTTGATAACGTTAAATTGGCCACCGTAGAGAGTTACAAAGCTGACGTTTCGAGCGTTTGCCCTTCGTCAGAACGCAATCTTTTGCTCTGACGAAGGGCTAATGCTTGAATCGTCAGCTCTTAAACTCTTTACGGTGGCCAATTTACGCTATCAACTCAGTTGATGACACCAAACTACCCTACTTCATTTGCATAATGCCGTCAGAAAATGATGGACCCAAAATGCTTTCTTGTCAATTGCCACTAAGCACTGGACCCTAATGAACATGGTCGAATTCACTTTTTAGAATCCCACACTCTTAACTTTTCTATTTTAAAACTGAACCCAGTCAAAGAACTTTCTAATGTCCAACACATCTGCTTTGGAATGCAATGAATGCAAGTCTCCACCTAAACCTGTTCCCATTTCTCAGTTTTGTAACTATGTATTCCTTTTTCAAGTTTAACTTGGCAGTTAAAATACCTTTGTAAGCCTGAGAATATTCTTCTTATATAGAGAGCTAACCACTTGCTTCACCAGACCAACGTTGTTGTCCTAGAGTACATAATAAATTAACTTTTGTCAAAAGGGGTATCTACCATTATTCACAACTGGCTAAGCAGAATACTACAGACTATTCTTAAACACAGTACAATAACAAAGAACAAAGAGTCTGTTGAGATCTGCTTCACTCCATCAAAAAAATCAACCAAAGAAATTCTCATATGAATCAGAACCATCTGGACAATACAATCAATTCATATATGATCTCCAATATAAAGTTGGACTATTTAAAACAATTAGGGAAAACCCTCCATATGTAGCCAATTCATTTTATTTTTTACCTTTTTTCAATTTTGTTTATTGGCTCATCTCATTTCTAACTACCTCCAAAAGCCCAAATTTGCATTTACATTTGGAAGTACAGAACTTCCTTCCTAAAAAGTTAAGAACAAACATTGGAGAAAATTATGTAAAAGGATTATGGATACCAAAAGTGTTCTGTACAGCAGAAATAATTTCTTGGCTGACAGATAACACTTAACTACTCATTCCACATTTTACTTACTGTTCTGAATGTTTCCTCATTCTTTGTAGCTACTGTTCGAACCTCATTAGGATTGTTTGAAGAGTAACTTGATGCAAGTTCATGATATGAAGCACTCAGAGGCTGAGATATAAGGACATAACATAAAATACATTTATTTTAAATAAAAAGTACAATGTCTTCTATAAAAGTAAACTGAACAGGTGATGATATTGTTGAAAGGCTGCCCATAATCAAACATACACAAATGATTCTTTAAATCATCCATTGTTTTTTTGTTTCAGAGATTTATTCAATCATTGTTTTGTAATAACAAATATGGTGCATACCACAGTGCTGAAAAGAAAATTTGCTCATTTAAAACTTTCACTTATTTTCTTAGATAACCAATAAATAAAGTTTGCCTTTTTGGAAGAAGTGATAAAAGGTCTTTCTTGTTTGTTTGTTTCCCATTCTCTCATGTTCACCTCTTTGCATAAAAATATATCACACTACACTGTATTACGTAGTTCACTGTGAAAAAACTAAACAGGTTTTAAACCAATGCATCACACATTTGCATGGACGAATATCATCTTCAAGAGGACAGTATGAGTCCCAGTTATATTATGCATTTGTGTCAATGAGAAGTGTTTAAATTCATTCTTACCTTAAGAAATCTCATTACCACATGTGAAGTGTATTTTGGAAGGTCCATAATCTGTTGAGTAAGTCAAACTGTTGGTTAGCTACATTTTCCTTGAAAGTTCAACACAAAAATAAAAGCTTTAGTAATTATTCATAGCAGTATCAGGAAGTTTCAACCCATTGCAAATTCTTCTCTACTACTAGTTTGCCTCATATTGACACATTTATCCCATCAGCTACAGCAAGGTTACTTCCACCTTCACAAATTTGTCTTGGAATCTTTCAACTAATTTCCTCAGAGGCAGAATGTGTTTCCTTTTAGATGAATTGCACATGTTTGGAAATTTACTAAGACCATTATTATTCCCCTCTTCTCTTAACCCTTTAAACCCTAAGAGTGACCCACATCTAATTTCTCTCTAAATTAATACTGCTGAATCATTCATTAGGATCATGAGAATAAAATAAATCATCACCAACTAAAGAAGCTCTAGATTGTTGAACAAAGTCTCCTTGTCAGAACCTTAGGAAATGTATAGCGAACAGTATGGAGAATATACATACTGATTTTAGGCTGTAAAGGACTAAAAGAACACAATCTGGTAAAGGAGACTGTGGTGAAAGTCTGTGGCAACTGATGGGGGAAATTGATCGGGGGAAATTGCAATGGGGCAAAACATCTGTGAACTAACAAAGCACAAACATTAGTGATATCAGTCTCACCTTTCCATGAAGAATGAGAGAAACTAGGATGAACTTTTTGTATGATTCCAACATTATATGACTAACATCAACAGCTGGACAGGTGACTGCCTGAAGAACAAAAAATTTAAGTTAAGAGTTAAGAAATTATTGATTTGGAAAACAGACCTCTGGCAATTCAATCTGCCACCTAATTTGACATGTGTGACAACCATTCAGTATATTTCTTAAGTTTATAAAGTCACAAAGAGGCTTTCTAACATTTTCTAACATACAAAATGATATTTAGTTTATTGTTCTTTCTAAAGGCTTATTTTTTGGTTATTTACCTCCTGATAAGGAACATTACTTTCCTATTACACAAGCAAGTGCTACTACATTTTAATACTTAAAGAAAGCAATTATTATGGATACCTTAAATTAATCAAGTAAAATTTTATTTGAGGTACCAAAAGTCTAAGGGGATCTCAGTACAACAGATACAAAATGAACAACATAAAAAAATAATACTTTACATGCACAAATCACCATCTACGGAAATGGGATAGAGATATAGAAATACCTTGTCTACAAGATTAAAACATAATTTTCTATCTCATTAAACATGTTAACAGCATTTAAGATTACTCACCACTTCATAAAAGTACAGAGCTTTTTCAAATTTTTTCAGAGCTGTGTAAATCATTCCACCATAATAACAATAACTGAGTAATGCCTTTGCATCATACTTCCCACCCTGCAGTGAAGAACAAAACACACACAGAGAACTATATCCATTTGTTAACTGTGAATTATGAAAGAGGGGTTCTATTGCCTAAAAGCCTTGAAGTCACTTTAAATTGCACTTGTAGGTTCATTGGATCAATATCAGTATCTAGGCAACTGCCCACCTACTCCTTCCCTAACCCAAAAACAGTCAATTGATAACAAGTTAGGGTTAATGTTGGGTTAGGGAAGGGGTAGGTGGGCAGTTGCCCAGATATTGATATTGATCTGGTTCATCAACAGCATTAGCTAGAATAAACTCGAACTCAAACATAAAATATTTAACCCTTTCACTCCCTAGATTCCATTGTCAACTCTCATTGCTGTCTGCTATACAGTTCTCTTTTTGTTAGTTTTGAGAATTTGGTATTGGATCAACCAGTCATCTCCTAATTGATGTTTTTCTTTATTCTCATCATGTGTCTGCTTGATATTGAATTGATATTGTAATGAAAAATTCTCTCTTGGTCACTCATGGACATAATGGTCTACCTCTTTGTGAATGTCTGTTATATCTGTATCCAGAAAGGGGAGGGCTGGCTTTAAACACTTGGCAAGTAAACAAAGCTGTCAAGAGAACAAAAGAAATAATATCTGATTTCTAATGTTTGATACAATCATGACAGTCTGAGTGCAACATGAAAACATGATCAAAACAGAGTTGCAAAATAGAACTTTAACCTGCTGTAAAGTGAACATTTTTTCAGCAAGAGATCTCACCTGTGCAAGATCTGAATGAATTGAAGTCAGTTGTGTAGGGGACTGCTGTGCCTTTTTTATTGCAATACACATCATTCTTATCCCTCTCATTGGCTGAAACAAAACAATAGTTAGCAATTTGTCCCTATACTATTAATAACATTAGGTTCTTTTCATCCATTTTTAAGCTAAACACCTAGATAATAATAAAAAAAATATCTGAAAACCCACCTTGTTAAGTGAGTCTGTTCTAAAAAGTTCATTCGGGGAAAAATGTTCTTGTCTGAATAAAAAACTGCTCAGGCCATCGATTTAGCCTAATTATATTCCTAGGGTAATCTCTAATGCATAGTAAAGAGCTTGAAAATAATATCTTACCTGCTTGAGATCCACTAAGCAATGCGTTATGAAATGACACAGGTGAGCGACTGTAAACCACAAATATAAAAATGTTATTGGAAAAAAACAAACAAACAAACAAAACGACCCAGACTGAATAGTTTGACAACGACTTACACTTATCCCCAGCAAATTGGATTTGTTCCTTTGAGCAAATTGTTATGAACTGCTGAATCTGACTGAATAACAACTCAAAGTCTCCATAATTTGGTAAGGATAGTTTCACCAACCTAAGCAATAATCAGGACAAAAAAAGAACAAGCAGTTAAAACAGAAAATAAAAACGGAAGCCGATCATTATTACAGAAAAACAAACAGGAACATTGAACGAGATACTCACAATAGAGCCATGAATGCCAATGAATGCTGATCAGGATCAAGCGATGCAATCGCAGCATCAATCTGGCCTGCATACTTGGCTAATAAATCATTAGATCTGTTTAAATAATCTGCAAGTTGGACGTAATCTTTATCGGCAGAAATGGATCGTACCGTGGCTAAGAAATCCTCCATCTTCACTGTGGCACTTGCAGTCGCCTTAGTCTTCCTCGGCTAATCAAATCGAGGCTGGAGTAAGGTGCGCTTTCACACGAAATGGCGGGAGAGTCAAGTCAGGCTAAGTGACTCAGCCAAGTGACTGACTAGAAAATGCCGTTACAGCCTTTTAATTTCGACAAAAAACCAGACATTCGACTCGTAGTATACCAAAATATAGTCTATAAGATTAAGGTGACTTGTAGACAATCTTCTGACAGGTAATTTTACGCGATTGGTTTTCACATGTTTGATGTCGCTGTTATGTACATGTTGTCATTGCTGTTATTTTTCTCCAATAAATTACCAAAGCGTCTCTATTCTTAAATTCCCAAACAGAGAAAGTATTCGACGGTTGTTTTTAGAAGACAAAAACAATAAAGATCTAGAGGTGAGTTCATTTTGGTCGGACCTACGTCAAAGTCCATTTAAATTTGAAAAACCTTTTGGAATCATCACTACAGACTGTCTGATTTCAAGTAATCATTATGCATAATTTTAACTCCTTCTCCTCAGAGAGTTGTTTGTGCCATATTGAACACATATGATCTTATACCAGTGCAAACAGATAATTTTGTCGTCTATCCATGTATCCTTTTAACAGTAAATACACTGCATTAGCAATCAGTAATTATTAATTTTTAACACAGTAACCCACAAGTGATTAACATCCGACTTCTCCTGCAATATCTATACAGCACCCAGCAAGCAGTTATTTAAAATATCAAGAAGAAGTTGTTGTCTTGATCCAACACCAAATTCTTGTAACCAATTTAAAAGGAAATATGTTGTAGCTGGAGGGGAGAGTTGACCATTAGATCTTGGAAGTTAAAGGGTTAATTGCTACAAAACTAAACATATAACATTTCATAAGTCTGAGAGAGAGAACCCAGGAAGAAGATAGCAATAAGGGATTAAGATGTGCCCCTAGGAAGAGGCTTAAAATAACACTGTCTTTTACCAGAGTTTCCAGACAGGGATTTTATTTAATAATGACAAACATAAGCCCTTGTCATGATCATATTTGATGCTGAAAATGTCCACCTACTCAATTAATGCAATTAAATTGAATTGACAATTTGCAAATGCTGATGGGAATATTATATTGTGGGTAGTATTAATGGATGTTATGGAAAGATTTATGTCCAATCTGATACTATTCTAAAACAAAGCCTAAGCCCTAAAGATAATTTATTGTTTTCAAATCATTTGAATTTATCAAAGAACTGTATGCAAAAAGAAAATATGGGCTTACATAGAAATCTTGCCATTGTTTTTCAAAGATGAAATAATAGTGGGGGACAATTGTGAAGAGTCATTGTCATGTCCTTTTCCGATGAAACATTTGTTGCAAAACCAACTTAACCCAAAGCTTTTAGATAAAAACTACTGGGAAACAAGAGAAAAACTGGTATTTTCTCAGCATGGTCATTTCCTAGAGGCTCATAAGTATTCCTTTACATTTTATGTGGAAGAGAAACAAAAAAACCATGGACAAATTGTACAGACAGGTATATTAAACCAATCGGATATGATCAATTCTGTAAATGTATTAATGGTATTAATAATGATACATAAGTTCTTATTAAGGGCACATTTGACCTCAATGCAGTTGCCATAAATATAAATTATAGAATAAATAAGAAAATCTTTAGTCCTGGCTGACATGTTAAAGACAGTTTTTTACATAATAAATATTTGAAAAATATTAAGAGTAAAGACTAATGTAAATATTTCTTGAGTAAAAATGTGCTAAGTTTTGTTTTAAATGTAGCAACTCTCTTTGGATTTTTAATATTATTCTTTTATGGTGTTGGATAACTGAGGTGCACCTTATGTTCAAGATTTCATGGCTGAGGTGCATCATAGTGAACAGGATGAAGATTGGAGGGTCCTATATGAATATCATATTCTTGTGTGTCTGTTATTGTTGTCTTTTAGACAGAGCTCAAGAACAGGAAGAGCATGTCAATCAGACTTCAATAGTAAGTGCATTATACATGCATAACTTAACCCTTAGATCCCTAAGAGTGACTGGCATCTAATTTCTCCTCACAATTTTACCCTTGAATCAAACACTAAGGTATCATTAAAAATGAAAATGATCACTACTCTAAGAAGCTCGTTATTGTTGAACAAATTCTCCTGGACAGCCTTGACAGAAATGCTTAGAGAACAGTATGGAGAATATGCATACTGATGTTAAGGTGTAGAGGGTTCAAGCTTTCAGAGGAATGGGAAAAAAAAAAGTTTTGTTTGCCATTATTTAGCTGATAGGTTTTTTACAGGGACTTGTTCATGACAATTACCTATGTATTCAAACCAGATGTTTTCATTATTTTTACAGCCAAGTGGTAGCAAAGAGAGAATTGGTATGTAGCTTCAGGATTTTTAATATCTTGCATTTTCTGGTTGTTCTTAGTATTTAGAATCTTAGACAAAAGGTAAAGACCTGTGACCTCTCTTGCCTGTTAGACAACTGGTGAAAGCTATGGAACCATAAAGGAAAAAGCAAAGAAGCTATGTTCTTCACTGTACATCTGACTCATCAGGACTTCTTTGTTGTTTCCTTTCTTCCAGATCAGTCTATCTTTCTATTTGTGCAGCTTATAGAGTAAACATTAGTAGTAAATTTAACCTTGTGAATTACACAATGCATTTAGACAAACTTTGTGGAAAATTTCTAGGCATCCATTGATTTCACAGGCATCACCTGAAGGCTTTTTAATTTCAGTTACTGAGTATGGACAGAAAAACCGTCATGATGTTGAAGAGAAGGAACTGAAGGAGTTTCTCAGACTTCAAAATTTGGCAAGTAAAGATGATAAGCAAACTGAAGGTATGTTACATAAACTGAACATTTTAAAGAAAAAAAGATTTAAATAACTTAGGGCATCTTGCAATTAACAGAACTGTCAGCAAAATCACTCATTTTCCAAATTAAATAAATGTTAAGTTTGGAAAATATAAGAAGCCAAATTTTCCATTGTGGTTAAAAATAGAGTTGAATTTTTCATATATTTTTAGAGATAAGATCCAAGGTTGCTTTTATTCAGTTGTAAACTGGTGAATACATCTAGCCAGTGCAATAAATGGTAAGCTGCATCTCACTTCTCCAATTTTATGTCTACATTGCATTGTATCTTTCAAATTAATTATCTCCTAGATAATTGATTTAAAAGATACAATGCAAACAACCTATGTAAAAAAAAAAATTTCATTCCTTTGACAGATAGTGAGCAGCCCACTTCAGGACTTCAAAAAGTATTCAAGTATGAAAATCTGGTTGTATTTCCTCTCTCTTTAATTTTACTTAAGATGTTCTAGTAGTAAACTTAGTTGTCTCTCCAGAACAGAAAAAAAGATGTCTTCATTACTTAAGTGTGTTTGTTCTGGGTTTCTTTACATCATGGAAAATCTGGAAAGTTATGGACAGTCATGGAATACATGCAAAATTATATTTCTGAGGAAAACAAAATTAAGAAAGGCCATGGTTAAATGATAATTTTTATAAAGTTTTGAAACAATTTCAGTCCAAGAATATTTTTGTGGAAAGTATTGGAATGTTATGACCTTGAATAAGTAAAAACCTTCCTTCTGTCTTTCTGTAACTTATGTTTAATTCCCCCACAACAGAAAAATCAGCCATTCTTTTATTGATATTAATATCTTTAAGCCCTAAAGGTTGCTTTGAATATGCTTATCATATTGAAGTTTACCGTTTGTATTTCAGTGCCTTGGTGTCTCCAGTACGGTCATTACTTGGAAATTAAAATATCTGTTTACTGACAACATCATCAGATTCATGAGGAAGAAAATCATCTTTTTGGTCTGTACAGAGGAAAAGAATCTGGCAAAAATAAAAACTAACCAATTTTAAAACAAAGCTGAGTTGATATTTTACATTATATCTTATATTGTCAAATTTATCACTAAAGTACGGTTTTATCAATATTTTACACTGCATACAAAAAACTTTTAAATTTAACTTATTATTATATTTGTAAATATTTGAGATGGAGTTATGTAATTTTTGCAATGCAGTTCATTAATAAAATTAAGAAGTCTGTATGGAGAGATAATTGATAAACTCATGAGGTTGGTGCCTTTTTTAGTTTTCTTTGATCTTTGCCAATAACAGCTTTGCAGATCCAGGGAGACTGAGGTATGGACTTAAAAGTCTGTTAAATACCACCAGTTTCTTGTTCAAGACAATTGAAGAGGAGAAGAATCTTCATAAAAGAGTTAGTTATCACTCTCTTTCTTTTCTCCCTCATTCTTTTCCATTGCAGTTGGTTTTTCTTTCCTTAACAAAAACATACAAAGATGTTGAGTATTTGTGTTGAGTATTTGTTATGATTGGAGAAGTTCCAACTGTAGAGCGCATTGGTCAAATATGTATGAAATATCTTGCATACAGAAGCAACTCTGAACCATTATCAATTAAGTTTAGTTAACAAACCATTACAATATTTCCATTAGATAAAAGTATCAAACGTCTTCCAAAAATTTCACAAATAAAAAGAAATACATCGCTACTTAGTAACACGAACAAGCCCAGTTAGATAGTGGTATGTATGTATAATCACTGAAAAGATATTTAATTACCTCAATTTCTCAAAATCAAATGTGAAGTTATCTCCCATCAGCATAAACGGAGCCCATTAGGAGGTTTTAGTGAAGCCGTTATTTCTCAGTCCCTTATTGGCGTGGTGAAGAGATTCATTGGCACTTCTTTCACTGTCCAGGTGTTTGAAGAAATGCTTCATGAGCTGTTCTGTTGCTGCGTCCTCTAAGACCCAGCTTGCAACCAGCAATGAACGCGCTCCGGATGCTAAGAACGTTTACAACTCTTTGTTTGAACGCTTTGATGCTTCGTAAAATGAAACAGCCAATTTTTAGAACCAAATTTGTAGAAAAGAAATCATCCGTATGGGTCAATTTTGGTTCTGTCACCAATGGCTCATCTAGGTCCCCCGCAGAGGCGCTGAGGTAGAATATCCCCCCCGCCCCCCTACCTGTGACGCAGTCAGCCTCCTCCTTGACGCAACAAGAGGTCTGAGGAGAGAATCCATCATAATCTATTAGGGAGTATACTCAATCTTAGTATCCGTTGTGTGTTAATATATTTTTTAAAAATAAATCTGCTACAAACCTATTTATCTATTGTGGCTAGAATAAAATTTAGGTAAGAGGAGAAGGAGAACACTCATCTTAATCTATTAGGGGGTGTACTTAATTTTAGTTTCTGTTGTGTGTTAACTTGTTTTTGTTTTTTTAATAAATCTGCCAACAAACCTTTTGTATTTATTGTGGCTAGAATAAAATTTAGGAAACTGATAAGCTGAAGATTTGGCCTTCCATCCATACCTTTCTGCCCTCTTCACTCCTGAGATGCCAAAATCAAAGCCGCGCATGATGTTTATCAAATCGCGGCATAAATTGACGGCACCGCGAAAAATTCAACTCTCACTGCAGTTAATTGTAACATAGGACGATCATTCCGTTACTTGTTTTCTCATGCCATACGGTCAAAATTAAATGTGTTATATTTCAAGTACACAATTTCTTTTCCTAAAATAACATTGGGAAATGGGTTGAACGACTCCTTTATAAATACACGTAGAAATATATAGACACTGTCATGACCCAGAGACTGACCTTAAGAAAAAATTATTGTCTTGAGTACGAAATTTGTATGATAATTTTTAAATTTTTGGAGATATTTCGTCGCTCGGACAAAATCCTCTTTGAGAAAGGCAGAAATAGTAGGTACAAACAGGGGGGAGAATTTAACGTGGTGAAAAATGCGGCTATTCACATATTTTTAGATAAACATTGGTATCGTGGATTAATATCAACACTGTCAGATTTACATAAGAAGTGATTGCCTCCGGGTCCGTGTCCTTTCCGCTATCAAGATGTGTACACAACACACTCGAAAAAGTTCTCGTTTCACAGATGTAAATTATTTGTTTTGTAATAAAACCTCGCTACATATAGCAATAAGTAGCAGCTACGGTGTTTGAAGGCTCTGCACTATCATCGGGTTAAATTCTTGAAACAAACCCTAAAACAAATTGCCGCGCTAAACGAAAATGTTTGCTTGTTCGAATTACGTATGGCTACTTTGTTTTATGTTAATAATGAGGACCTTTTCTGATGGTAAACCTCAAAATTCCAGCGTTCAACCCGTCAAAAAAAGTAAAGCAGATCAGAACTTTGTGGTGAACAATAATTGTGGATTGGAAAGAGGAGATCGTGAAATGATGAAGTACATTAAAGATAAAGTGGATTACATCGCCGAACGATCCACAGGTACTCGGATTGTGGTAACTTTCAAAATTTGTTCAGTTTATGTAATTTCTATTGATGCTGTTTGAGAAACATCGTTATAGACTGGAGTTTCTTCAAGCTGTTGACGTTCTGAAAAAGTTCGAAGTCTCTTTTTCTTTGAATTCGTGAACTTCTTAAATCGGACCCTTCTCGAAATAATGCCTCCCTGCAAAAGTTTTTTCATTCTCGGGAAATCTGACTTGTTTACGGTTATTGAAGCAACTGCTATGGATCTTGCTTAAGGAACACAGATTGACCACCAGAAATTATCAAAATTTACAGTGACAGTTAAACTTTTTCAACTAAATTACGTTCGAATACCCGAAAGTCAGTCACAGCGCCCCTGGGTGTTCCCTGACTTTTTCCCTCCCCTACCAGCTTCACCTACAAGCGCACCTGATCGAAGATCTATAGATGTGTGACTTGTCTGTCTATTAACAGCAACCTCTTCTTAGATCAGAGAGGGTCGGCCTGTCCAGACGGTTGGGTGCGCCATGGAAATTCCTGTTTCCTCATCATCGACACTCAAACTTTGGAATGGGAAGACGCCAGACGAAACTGCCAAAGGCTCGGCGGAGACCTCGCAAAGATCACATCGAGCGCAGAGAATCAGTTCATCTTCGGGCTCCTCGTCAAGCAGAAAAAAGTAACCCTATTTGGTGTATGGCTTGGTCTTCATCGTAAGGCAGACAATAAGTTCTACTGGGCAGATGACACTCTACTAACTGGCTACAATGCTTGGTTTCCGGGTGAACCAAACAACCATAAGCTCTCAGAGAAATGTGGTCATATGTGGGGAACAGGTTCCAGGAAAGGAAGATGGAATGATTATAACTGCAGTGTTGAAACTCCACGGTACACCAAAGATGCCCCTGTGATTCTTTGTCAGAAAAAGGCTTATCACTAGTTTACTTCAAGTACTAGCCGTAGTGTTGAGATTCTTGGGAAAAAAACCTAATCGAAGTAACGATGGACTTACTTGTAAGCAAATAATTAAAAAATAAAGGTGTTGGTTTAACTATTCAGCTGTTGAGAAATGTGGATTTTGTTCATTTGTGGCTTTCCCGCCCCATATGTCCAGAAAGTTCACTTTCCCAAAATAAAACAAGAAAAAACGAAAAAAAACTGAAGGGATGGTCCTCGACAGTATGATTTTCTGGATCATTATTGCAAAAGTCCAGAATTCAGAAAGAAAGAAATAAACGCTCCTCTTGTAGAAGGAGTACGAAGCAGGAAAACAAATCTTCAAAAGTAGCTCAAGTAAGTCGACAAGG
Source organism: Pocillopora verrucosa (assembly GCF_036669915.1). Taxonomy (NCBI): domain Eukaryota; kingdom Metazoa; phylum Cnidaria; class Anthozoa; order Scleractinia; family Pocilloporidae; genus Pocillopora; species Pocillopora verrucosa. The sequence goes on from NC_089318.1 coordinate 1,139,007, forward strand.
TCTCCTACCGCCGGGCGTGTTAGCGGGTAAAACTGCTGAAAAACAAAAAAACCAAAGCAACAACGAAAAAAAAACAAAACAAAACAAAACAAACAAACAGACAAAGCTTAATGTCATAATGAATTATTTTCTGGGAAAGAATGTGAAACAAATGTTAGATGAAATTATGAGTTCATTTTATGGACTCAAATTATCTCTTCACAGTGCGTTGAATCTTCAACTTGCTAGATGAACTAACTGAAACCCAAACGTGTACGAAATGGGACTGAAAACTGATAAGTTTCGGGGTAGGTAAAAGTCCTGCGTAGGACTGAATTCCGCGTGAAAAGACAGTTATGGTTTTTATAATCAATTCCACTGGCAGCCTTTGAAAAAAGATGTGTCCAAATGCTATCAACAGAAGTCCTTCTGGTGGAGACTCTTATATAGTAGCTACAAATGAAATAAGTTCTCGGTAGTAGGCTGAAGAATATTTGTGACATGGACTCTTTGTAAGTCAGTGGTGTAGTAGGATAGCTTCGTGCTGAAGCATTTGAAGTACGAGTTTGACTCTTAATGGAGCATTTTTGTTTGACTTTACCTCCGCGCTTCGGTCTTTTCATGATGCGCTTGCTGTTAGACGCAAACTGCATGGAGAGGAACATTCATGCACAGCTGAAAGTTACCAACTAATCGGGTGCACGCAAAATGAGTTAGGGGACTTCACTTAAGCACTCCAATATGCAGAGCGTGCGTTGATATCAAACAGAGGCTCTTTGGAGAAGAGCACCCCGACACTCCCCCCAGCTGACTGTTACCACCTTCTTGGGTGGACCCAACATGAGTTACACGATCTTGCCTCAGTTCTTCAATCTGCGCAGAGAGCGCTGTGCAGACGAAGACGAAAGCTTTCTGGAGAGATTCAATCAAGAACAGCTTACAGTTACCATTTACTTGGTTGGACCTAGCATGAGATGAAAAACTTTGCCTTAGCTCTTCAGTCTGCACTGCGTGCGCCTCACATCAGACAAACAATTTTTGGAGAGGAACAAATAAGGACTGCAGAGAGTTATCATCTTCTTGGATGGACGCAATATGAGTTAAGCTGTTTAAACTCAGCGATGCAGTCTGTATGGCGTGCGCTTTACATTCGACGGAGACTACTTGGAGGAGAACACCCAGACATAGCTGACAGTCAGCGGTTATTCAGGTTGACGGGATGTATGTTACGCGAATTTACCAGTGTTCCAATTCACCCTGGGGAGTATGCGTTTGCAGAACACCTCAAGTCTCCTTTGCAGTCTGTAGAGCATGCTTTAATCCAGTGGCCAATTGAGTCAACCGATTCATTTTTTTATTACTAGTATTAAGATTATTATTCTTGCAAATTATCAGCACTGCTTTTTTCATGCCTTACTGTAAATGTTGTTTACCAGGGGAAACCTATATTGCAGCTGAAGGATTGGAAATTTTTTTTAAAGTTTTGGGCGAACGCTATTAAAATTTATGAGGCTAGGAGGAGTGTCATTCAAGCAATGAAAAATTTGTCACTGAGCTATGTTCAGGTGTCCCAGATTCATGTTTCGCGGAGAAGGGCGAAGGTTGATAATCTATTCACTCCCTGAAAGCATGAAAGCATAAAGTGTTGCGGCATTAATTTACTCGAGGAATCGTTGAAAATCATAATACTAACCCATCTCTCGTGTCAAGCGCTTGCTTCGCTTTATGAGGAGAATAGGTTATTTTCTTTTCCATACAACGTGTTACGTAGGCTTCAAATTCTCACCATGGTTGCTTGTTTAGCATGCGACTGAGCAGGTCCTTGTGCTTGTGTTGCTCCTGTCCTGGTTTTGACCTCGACTTGGTACACCAAGCTTCAGTAACTGTTTCTCCTCAATAGTCTTAAACAGGTTTTTACGTAGCTCCGCAAAACTTTATTCCCGTTTATATCAATAATTTTGCTTTACAAGCTGAAACCTGGCAACCCATCAGCTCGCTGAAGAATACATTATCGGTCAAAGTTTGTCATACAATTTTACATTCGTACTATACAGTTGTAATTTAAAACTTATCGTGTCTCTTTTATCGTATGTGCATTTCTGATAACATTATTAGTTGTTCTTTAAAGATTTGCCCTCATCAAAGGCCACTTCAACTTTTATCTTTTGTAAACAATAAGATTACAGTTTAGCTCCGGGCGGGTAAAACATATAGCAAGGGTAGCAAATAAAAATTGAACCAATAAACATTACTGAAGCATGATATGTCAATAGAAAAAAGCATCCAAGTGGCTCATTTCTACAAGAACCAAAATTTGCTCGTTACCCTTTTAAATATTGATATAATTATCAATGACCTCAGTACTGACTGAATTATGCTAAGGCAAATTAATCTTGTCCGAATAGACCGGTTAGCGGGTATAAACATGAAATCTCTGCAACTATCATTTTAAATATTGCAATATTCGTTCACCGCAGAAATCATTGTAAAATTGCGTTTAAGCAAAAAATTAAGTTTCACAATAGCACGAGTGTCTCTCAATGCATGTCGTCGTTTTGGCTGAAGCTAATTATTGTTGACTTCCGGGTTTCCTGTTGCGGTTGTTAAAACATCCTGTCAAACATTACTGGGAACAAAGGCGGCATCCCTTCTTTCAGATTTCAAAATAAAAAAAATATAATAAAAAATTCCATTAAGTTCATCTTGTGTATTTGACGTGTAGCAGGCTGAAAATGTTCCTTGTTTATCTCGCTCCAAAGCGGTATGCTTGTAACCACAGCTGATCTTCTCTGTTCAGATTTTGCGGTCCACAGAAGTGGGAAACTCGGGATGGTTTTTTCGTTCCTTTACGGCTAACGGACGATTCATGTGATTTGCTAAACGTTTCGTTGATGGGAACTTTCCTTATTTTCCTACCATCTATGGCACAATCTCTCTTTCCTCTTTGTGTTCGCTGTCGTCTTCTTGGAAACAAAAATTGTAGACATCCACCGAGAAACAAGAAAGCTACAATTCCCGGTGCTCCCATAATTGCTCAGATTGTTTGTTTTTACTCAATAAAACATGCTGTGCAATCGACATAAAACCCTTGTACAGGCAATCATACTTTGTACTAGCCAGTCAACAATGAGCTACAACTTGACTTTCGCGTGAATTTGGCCATGCGCCCACATGTGATGTGACAAAGTTTTTCTGTTGACAGCATTACCGCATGATCTAAGTTTAAACTGACACTTATGTTATCCAGGCCGTACGTTATCGGTACATTATCAACGCGAAATATGATATTCCGCTTTTAACATTGACAGGATTTAAATATACATACAGCACAGGTTTTTCAGTTTATGCTGTAACTCGTAGTCAAATAGCTACAAAATTTCCGCGAGGGATGTATCCGTGAAAAGTTCTCTTCAAAAGTCACAGCAGATAGATTTAGAGAAACGTGACATTCATGCTACTTAGCTTTGCCAAGGGGCGGTACATATAACGTATCACAATACATTTTAAGTAAATGAAGATTTTAGATATATGAAAATTCATATATTTGCACTGCGGTGGAGAGATGAAATTAAGAGATCCTCGCAGCTAAGAACACTACTGAAACGAGTAGTTGTAAATAGGACCTGAAAAAAAAAATTCAGGCCCGTACGGGATTTGAACCCATGACCTCTGCGATACCGGTGCAGCGCTCTACCAATTGAGCTAACAAGCCAACTGGGAGCTGATCAATGAATTGGGTCCAAATAAACATCCAAGTGAATGAAGATTTTAGATATATGAAAATTCATATATTTGCACAGCGGTGGAGGGATGAAATTAAGAGATCCTCGCAGCTAAGAACACTACTGAAACGAGTAGTTGTAAATAGGACCTGAAAAAAAAAATTCAGGCCCGTACGGGATTTGAACCCATGACCTCTGCGATACCGGTGCAGCGCTCTACCAATTGAGCTAACAAGCCAACTGGGAGCTGGTCATGGGTTCAAATCCCGTACGGGCCTGAATTTTTTTCAGGTCCTATTTACAACTACTCGTTTCGGTAGTGTTCTTAGCTGCGAGGATCTCTTAATAACATTTTAAGTAAGTTGAACAGAAAAACAACACCCCCAAGAAAATATAGGACTATATAAAGAAGAGTTTGAAACATCCAAAATAATATCTTAGTCAGGTATTGTCATTTTAGCATTAATCTTTTGGGAGGCCACAATGACTAAGAGCGCACAGTAGTTGGCGTTAATGATAGGAAGCTGTTTTTCATATTTTCTTTAGATGGATACCCTTTGAACTGTGATAGGGAAGAATCCTCAGAGGGGCTAGCAAGCCGAGAGTGGTCTGGGAATAAGGTCACGCAATGATCATGGCAAGGGCGCCTTCCTCTCGCTAAAACTTTTGCGCTCGCCAATTTCTCGCCACATAATTTTACATGGAGACCTGTCAATGAGCCCTTAGATTTCGCTTTGAAGCCCGCAAGGCAAGAGTAGTTTCATATCTGGAAAAATAAAATTAGAGGAAAAGCTCTCCGAACTGGTTAGCCTTAATGATGACCGCTGGGATTTGTTGATTGGTTCGCTTCATCACCATTCTTCCCGGCCAACATGGCTGCTAACAACGATGTGGATAAGAGAGAAAAACAGTCTCCAAAATTAGTTGTTGCAATGGCTGATTTCGTCGCAGAAGATAACACTCAATTGAGCTTCAACGAAGGTGACGAAATGACTATTTTAAGCGAGAGTTCCAGTGTTTGGTGGTGGGCCGAACTAGATGAGATATGTGGATATGTTCCGGTGTCCTATGTGGTACCTGTTTCTGAGTACCTATCTCGGCACACACAGAATCACGATTGGCAGGATGAAGAGTACTTTGGCGCATACGGCAAAGTGAAAATCCACCTTGAGATGTTAAGCGATCATCCAAGAACTCTTGCTTATCGAAACGCCATCCAAAAGCATCGAGATGTTTTCATTGGAAAAACTGTCTTAGATGTTGGATGTGGTTCAGGGATTCTGAGCTTGTTTTGTGCTAAAGATGGAAAGGCAAGTAAAGTTTACGCTGTGGATGGAAGTGTAGATATCGGGGAACTGACCAAAGAACTCGTTGAAAGAAACGATTTACACAAGATAATCACCGTTATCACAGGAAAGATTGAAGAAATTGAGTTACCAGAGAAAGTTGACATTATTATCTCTGAGTGGATGGGTACGTTCCTTGTTTTCGAGTTTATGATCGACACAGTGCTGTATGCACGAGACAGATGGTTGAAGCCTGATGGTGTGATATGGCCTTCAAATGCAAAGTTATTTGTTGTACCTTGTTGTGCAGAAGAAGCTTATAAAGAGAAAGTTACTGCATGGAACAATCAATATGGTTTTGATTTTTCTCCTTTTCTTAACAGAGCTAAGACAGAAGTTCTTAACAGACCTTTGCATAACCATGAGCTTGACCCAAGGGACTGCTTGTCTCAAGGAGCAGTTCTTTTGGATATTGACATGTCCACGTTTGTGAAGGAAAATCTTGAACTGATGTCGGAAAATTTTGAGTTTGTGATTAGTAAGGAAGGCACATTACATGGGCTGTGTTCATGGTTCAGTGTAACTTTTGGAGGGATACCCATCACAGATACATCAGAATGTGTGATACTGTCAACAGCACCTGATCAAGAACAAACTCACTGGAAACAAAATCTTTTTCTACTAGAAGAGCCAGTGACTGTTCATGTTGGTAATTTTATTGAAGGTTCTGCCACCTTGAGGCGAAATCCTAAATATAGACGGCATATGAATGTCACTTTTGAATTTAATATTTTTACTAGTGATTCAAAAGGAGAAATTGTTTATAGCAATAAGAAAAAATATTTTATTTGGAGATAGCAGATTTTAGTATGTCTTGAGAGAGTTAAGTATCTCCATGCTATATAAGCCTAATGTAAGAAGAAAAAAAATCCTGAATAACAAAAACTACTTAGTAGCAGATATTTAAAGCAGATTTTGGACACCAGGACAGTTTTTCAATCAAACACATAAAGGTTTATTAAGTAAAATTCTTCATACAGTTTTCTATTAAAAGAAGAGATAAATTGATACTGTTGACAGTTGTATTAGTAAGGATTGGTAAGGTCTCGCATAAGGTCGGCCAGTCGTTCCGAAGCTTGAACTGTCAGCTTATGTTTTGCTCCCAGCTGAGATCTATAAGCTTGTAAAATAACAAATTCGTTTTACAATATTAACCTATGCATTAAGAAAGTAACTTGAAATGTAAAAGTATGTGAAAAAGGTTGTTACTTGTAAGTGTTATGTACACTCAAATCATGCAAAATTTCCAAATCCTTTCTTTTAGCTATGTGACAGGCAAGATTGTACTCTGGAATTGAATTCCAGCCATCCTTAGGGGTATGTGGTCGGGACTAGATGCCAAACCTCTCATTTTACAGATAAAGGGCACAATATGCTGGCATAGAACTTGAATTCTGCATGTTTTTTTGATAATATGTTTTAGTAATATCTGGTAAAATTTCCAGTACCTTGAGCTGTTCTCAGTACAATAGGATAAGCCTCTTCCTGGATACTGATCAATAAAGACCTTGGAAGCTAAAATAATAATATTTCAGTCCGGCATTTGCTACAATACAACAATCATTTCTTATACATTTAATCACAGGGAATGATACAATTTTTTTCCTTTAATTGCTTCCATTTGATCAGTAATCTCCAGCACCTACCTCAGTTTTGATTCGGTCAGCTGCTCTATCCATAAATTCTTGGTGCTTGGCATCCTGAAATAGTAAAAACAATTCAAGAACTTTATCTTGCCTGAAAAAAGAAACATTTAGGACATTACATTTTTACCTTAAACTTATGGCAAGGAGGCCTTATACCACAAGTGAACTGCTGAATGATATTTTTTAAAGACTACAAGGGCTCTGTTGTATATTTTAAAAGGGAATAAGGAAGCTTTTGGCATAGTTTTGTTAACTTCTGATCAGAGAAATACTTTCCTTTTTAGGTTATTTAACCAGGTTGAGAGAGCTCCTGGTAACCTCGAAGTAAAAGTTTACCTTAGCAATGGTCTCTTGCGTCCTTATCACTTTTCTCGCACTATTTATTTTCCATTTCACTAGAGAAGCTGCCAGCGTACCTAATCCCAACGCACCTTTCTTAGTCTCACCAGGCCCTGCCAACGATGCGGCTATGGAGCTCCTCCTCGATTGCGAGCTTCGTCTCCTCGTTGCCTCGTTGGAACTTCTCGGAGCTGAAAGGGCTTCGGACTGTCCTGAAGTAGACGGGGATTGTGGTACGCCTCCAAGAGAGAAATGTCTCTGGCGAGAGGCACCAGTTTGATGGGCGGGGGCAGAAGATGGTTCCAAAGACTCTGGGGATGATTTACGGCGACTGTCGGTTTGAAGAGGTAAGAATGGAAACTCCAAAAGGGATTCCACTATATCAAAACGTTCCTGGAAGTGGAAAAGAAAACCGAGACTAAGGCTCTGGTTTTTACAGCACGAAACTGTGAATCTGCCTCCAAGTACAGACCTTTCTTAGTATTCCCAAACTGATTTAAGCGGAAACATAAACTTTCGAGGAAGGGAGGGGAATAGCGGTAACAAAAAATTGTTCTCTAAGAAATTAATTTCTTCAAAAAGTTTAAAAAGTGATTTCCTTTTAGTTTGTCTTGAAACTTCCGTGTCCCAATTCAGCAGAATAAAAAGCCAACAAGATTAAAAAGTGGACTTTTACGACGAAGTCTGTGCGATTATTTTGCGACATATACAGCTAAGTTAACAAATTGTACTTCTTTTCTTCCAAACGAAGTTCATCGAGCTTTTATTTACCAGCGTGGTTTATATATTAGGCTAAATTATATACGCATTGCGATTGGCTCTTAGCCACGCGTGAATACAAAAAAGAATACAAAGCGGGGAGAGGAGGAGAAAAATTGCCAGTTGAAATTTAATACACGCATAGCGATTGGTTCTTAGCCGCGCGCAGGAGCCCATTACTGCCGCGCGTGAATACAAAAAGAATACAAAGCGGGGAGGTGAGGAGAAAAATTGTCACTTGAAATTTAATACAAGCATTGCGATTGGCTCTTAGCCGCGCGTGAATACAAAAAGAATACAAAGTGGAGAGAGGAAAAGAAAAATTGTAACTTGAAATTTTATAGACTCATTGCGGATGGTTCTTAGCCGCGCGTGAACACAAAAAGAATACAGAGGGGGGAGAGGAAGAGAAAAATTGTAACTTGAAATTTTATACACTCATTGCGATTGGTTCTTTGGCACGCGTGAATACAAAAAGAATACAAAGGGGGGAGAGGAAGAGAAAAATTGTAACTTGAAATTTTATACACTCATTGCGATTGGTTCTTTGGCACGCGTGAATACAAAAAGAATACGAAGGGGGGAGAGGAAGAGGAGAAAATCTTACTTGAAATTTAGAAACGAAAGAGATTTTCTACATCTTCCTTGTGATTTTTCGGAAATCAGACGTAAAGATCACAGAAGACGTCAGAAAGCGAAACCACACGTTTGGCGTTTGCTAATTTTTCATTGATCATTATTTTCACGGTAGGGAAACTATCACTATTTAGTTACGACCATTAGAGGTCATAATCTTTGTTATCAAAGAAAGCCCAATAGTTCCTACCCTGCTTTCAGAAGCGTTGTCCTCATTGTCCTCCGGCTCTTTTGAGTTGTCAGCTACTTCTTTTTCAGTTTGTCTATGGGCTGTTTGCTTTAGTATTGCGTCCAGTGTTTCGTTGCTCTCGTTCTGGCTTCCCTCTTTCCTTTTATCTTCTTTTTTGCTCAGTCTCTTTGTTGAACTTGGTTCTGTTACTAGCTGTCTCAAGGGATCGATGAGTTTCTGATTCTTAGCGCTCTCCGCTTTTTGCCTGTTTTACGAATTGCCACTTTATTCAAAATTACAGTTTCCGAAAGGCCGATAACAACTTACAAGCCATCGAATCATGTAGGATAAAGACATTCACAGTCGAATCTTCACTAGCTTAGCTACGAACACCTTAGAACCAGTCTCTCTCTTTCTACTTTGACCGTTTGTAGGAGAAAGCGTCAAATATTTTAAAATTACCACCACAAACAGCAAAAAATATCGTGAGCAAAACAATTTCATGAGAAAAGGCACAAAAGAGAAGACCTTTTAATTCCTAACTTGTCGATTTTACAAACCTGGTTAAATTAGAGGACAACGAATTTTCAGGCTCTACTCTGGACGCAGCAGGGGTCCTTGTCTGGAAGAGTGTTCCCGTCAAAAGTATCTGAAAGGTTTTTCGTGAATAGCTATTTGGACCGAACTGGTACAGAATAAGAGAACTCAATTATGTTTACAGCTGAGGGCAACCGAGTTACCGTGTGTCCATTTGAGATTTTAACAGAAGAGATTATTTAATTAAGAGCGAAAGCATTTGATTTCTGCCATAACCCCTTCAACTGAGACAGAGCACTCCTTTCTTTGTACCATCAAACCTCGTCCAGTAATTATTATACGTCTTATTTCTACAAGCATTGAAAATTTACCATACATTTCTGTCCCTGGTCGACGACGAATCAACTCCATTTTTTATTTTTTCGCGTGCGTACTCGGTAATACTGAGATTCGCATCGTTCGGGCGTCGTGAAGATTCTCCCTCACTATGGAAAAAAGTTATGGAAGGAGAGAATATTGGACTCGAAAGGAAAGGTTATAGAGTAATTTATGCTCAAGAGTTAGAATAGAATGTTAAACCAACATGAAATATAGGAATTATTTCCTCCCCACCTTCATCTTCGGTAGAAGATGAAGGTGGGGAGTCAAATCCATGAAATCCATGAAATCAAATCAGTCAAATTTTTTATCCGTTTTTTCTAAAGGGGTAATTAAACTCAATGAAGTTTAGCCTATAATAGTTGTTCTGAGTGAAGCTATGTCTATAAAATGTTATCAGCAGTTTCCTCGTCGTTGAAGCCTATACAATCATTCTGTTCCAGTCGACTCGTCTCTGAACCATTTTGTTTACAACTTTTCCGTTACAGATGATATCGACTTCCATTTGCATAACTTTGCTCACCTATTTTCCTTATTTTGACCAATCTTCCCTAGAAAGACAGGTAAATCTTCGAAAGCTGATTTATTTTCCCTGCAGAGGCCCAAGGTGATGGGCGTGTCCCGGGCCCGGGTGCCATTGACACTAAAGCTTCGAGGTGCAGTGTTTGTTGTGTCAACTTGATTCAGGCTAAAGATGCCAAATGGCAGACTCCCTCTCCTAAGATTATTATTACTTTCTGTGCCTCTCAGAGCGGGTAGAACGTTAGGTTCTTCATTTTCCAGTCTGCTCGAATTGGCACTTGGACCCGTGGATATTTGACGATCGTCTGTAGCCATCTAAAAGCTTTTGCAATCTTTTTACTCTTGAAAGTCCGCTTTGTCTCTGGTAAATTTTTCCTACTACTAATATCTTACGGGAAGGCTATTGTTAGTTCAATTTTATGGTAGATAGGGTACGGGTGTACTTTTGCCCGCTGAGTGTGCCTTTGATGACACATAAATGGCTATTCACTGCGCGTGCTCGCCGCCACACTTCCCTTTTAGCCTCCTCATGATTGTATCGTGCATTCTTGATGCGCATGACTGGAACGCGGTAGTGACGCAAATCTTCAATTTCTCTTGATGTTCCATTTTATAATAACTTTTTCAATTTTTTTTACAGAGTTTGGGATAGTGTGAGTTTCTCTCAGCTCTTGCTTTTTTGGCTTGTTTCCGCACAGATATCAGCGTCAAGGAAAAAGTGCCAAAATATTTGTTAAAAACATAATTAAAGTATGTAGCTTACTGGTGGCTGGTCTCTTGCGCGGCAGTTGTTTGGTGTCGCTATGTGATGTGTCCTCTTGTGATAGAGAACCACTTGCGTGACGCGTGACAATAAATGGAAGGTGAGTATTGTAGTATGCTGTTCGGATTCACGGGAAATAAGAGAGTATTAGTTTCGGTTGCATATTTCTGTTCTGCAACACAACCCTTCGAAAAATATTTTCACTCCATGACCTTCCTTAACCCCGTCTTTAGTACGTCTCAAAACCCAGTCGTAATTCAATCCTCTTCCCGTTTCATTCTACATTAACATGCACGCAAGCTAATGCAGAGCATATTTGTGATAAAAAGAAACATGTATAATCAAACAGAAGAGAGTAAAGATGAAGTTGATTAGAGCAAGTTTAGCCCATTTCTCCAATTCAATTTTTGTATTCAATCGTCGTCTTGTGGAACTTCATCTCTCAAATAATACTGGCTTTGTGCCTTCTGTAAGGTATACGTTTCAGTCTTGTCTCGTAGACAAGCATTCGGCATATTATCGTATTGATTTCGATGGGGAAAATGTTAGAATCGTTGGAATAAGAGGTCGAACGAGAGATCGAAATAAATACATGTGAAATCAACACTTTAATGTACATCATATTTTTCAATCAAGTGATCGGAGCTAAAAACAGGAAAATACGAGGAAGTGAAATCTAAGCTTGGCTTACACGCCAGGACGTGTCAGTAAACAACATCCCAAATAATGCAAGTGTAATTTCACTTGATTTTTACATCACCCGAATTTTAAATTTATCGCCAACCCTATGACAGAACTCTGCGAGTCACGGGAATACCCTGGGAGAACGCTGGTATCAAAACAACCATAATAGATATTTTTAGGGTATTCCTTCAGCAGCCGCCGAAGCATTGTAACTCTATAGATCAGAGGCAAATAGGATGCAGTCTTGGAATGGAAAGAATGCGAATTAAACTGGAAAAAAAAAAGAGAAAAAAAAAGAGCTGAACCTGAGCACATTTTCACCCATAAATCTAACTATTGCTCAAAAAATCGCAAGTTCATGCCCTTCGCTCGACATTTTCAGGTAACCTCCTGTAAATTTTGTTTTTGCTGTGTAAGCGAGTAATCCACGCACATGACATGCCGGGAATAATAGCACGACATGTGTACCTCTTGTCACAAGACTGTCACGGAGTTCCCGCGAAGGAAAGTGTTAAATTTAGCGTAAAAAAAATTTTCATACCGGGGGAGGTGTAGCGAGGGTTTTATTTCAAGGAAGGAAAATTGCGATTATAAAAAAAAATCAAAGATTCCATACATCAAAAACAACTTGGTATTAAGGTATTCACGAATAAGGCAATGTTCTTTTTTGGTATTTTAATCGTGCGACTCGTCAATTTTCTTTTTGTCAGAATGATACTTACTGTACCCTACATAGAAGTAATTTTGTCATGACGTCATGGCGTCGTATTCTTATTGTTTTGGTACAAAGGTCGGTATAGTTACCATTCAAATAGGCAGACGAATTCATTAGCAATTCAGTCGTCCACGCATTAATTCTAGACGTAAGAGATGTCTCTTCTTGGTAAAATTCTGGTCGCTTTTCTCTTCCTTATCGGAGGCTGTTTTCCAATTGTGATCCGGAAAAAGAAGATGAGATGCCAGAGGAATGGAAGGAGTTGTTCTTGTACAGATTATCAAACATCTAGTCGAGAATCGATCGACTCTATCGACAGTATGTCCGTTGAAGAGCCAAGCACATGGCAAAGGCCAGCCAAAGGGAGGAAACGAACGAGGACCATCTCAGGAGCTTCGAACTTTTCTGGTACATCTACGTTCTCAACACTGAGTGAGAAAGACAGGATGTGGCTCCAAGCTTTTCGCTTTGCGGGAAGATAAAGTTCGTGACGAACTACCTCAGCTGTGAAAGCGCTCCATTGTTTACGTTTCGATTTTACAAATGTGAAAGGACAGAAGCATTTGACGAATCGATAGACCGTGCGATGTTGATCGCCTTCGCTGGCAAAAGACTTTGATATTACTAGAACTCTTAAATCGTATATTTGGTTTAGTTAAGAAGTTAACATAGTCTATGTATAAATTTTCAAAGTTGTTCGTTTTTTGAAAGGATCGAAGAAGTGTAAATGTTGTAAACATGTCGTTACTAAAGGAATTATTGAATATGGACGCGCTCTTTCTGGAGTGATTGTTTTTTTTTATTTAAATGTTAAAATATATTTTTGGTGTCCGTTGAAAAAGTCGATGATTTTATGTAGATTTTAGAACATTGTCATGTAGCTAGAGAGCGTAGTTATTTTGAATACGAACTCTTTCAGGAGAGAGACGTTGTACGTAGGTGGTGCCCACCAAAGGCTGAATATTGATTTTTTTCTTCGATTCCTTATGATAGTTCTAAATTTAAAATATAAAATTCGATGCAAACTATTTGAATTTTTGAATTATGTTGTAAATTTTGTACATATCGTTAAGATTTTTGTCCAAAGGAAGTCATATTGTTTCGATGAATATAATAAAGTATAAGTTGACATGTTGAAGATGAATGTACGATCGTTTATTTATACGTAGTGAGCCTAATTCGCATGTGAAACTTTTACTAAGCTTAAATCGGACCTAAAGTCCGATCGTTTGGCTGAATACCCGCCCTTTGATTCTTCCCTGACCTATTCTGAATTCTCTTCGGTCCGTTTGATGACCTTGAAGGACAAGAATTCCGAGCCAAATTCCATGGAATTCCAGTTTCAATTTGTGTTTATACCGGTTACGCCACGATCCCGTGAGTATCATGTGACAGAAAACGATATTATTTATTGATCAATGAAAATTTCCCGCGTTTCGGTTTCGTTTCGGTTGACTTCCTGTCTAACCTGTCAAACACTGCGGGATTCTATGAAGGAGCGAGGCCTGGAGTCAAAACAATATGGCGGCATGTGCTCAAGAAGAAAACATCACAGATACACACGAGCAAAACGTGAAACACATGCTTTCTCGCATTGCAAGCACTGATGCTGTTGTAAAAAGTCAGCAGAGAGGCGAACCAGAATTAGCTGTGGATGAGAAAATTGCTATTTTACACGAGCTTTACGATAAAAAACCAGCTTCTTTTCTTATGCGATTTGGAAGATATCTTTCCGAAAAAGACCTAGGAAATTTCGAACATTTAAGGGGAGAATATGAGATAGATTTTCGTCTTAAAGAAGTAAAAAATATCCTTGATGGTAAGAAGAAGAAAACAGGGATACGTAACAGACGATATGAATGTTTACAGCGATTAATGAAAGACACGGATTTCTTCAGCGAAGAGCAGATGAGAAAAAGGTCTCCTCTTCTTTACGAACAGTATATAGGTCAGTATCTTACTGCAGAGGAAAAACTTGACCGGGACAGAGCTGAAATTGGAGACGATCTGTGCCTGTCACAAGTGATCATGAATAGACAAGAGAAGGAAATGAACGATTGGTATCTCAATTATCAGAGAGATCAAGAGGCTTGTCTAGAAGAAGAAGAGGAAGAATCAGATATGGAGAGTGACAGCTCAATCGATAAAGGTGATTATTTAATTTAGTCACCTTCTCCATTGTAATATACACCCTACATTGAAGAGGTGTGGCATAGGGCCTGTTTAAATATTTTTTCAAGTAAACCAACATAATTTTGAACCCTTCAGATTAAAAAATTAATAATAAAAGTGATGACAACAAAAATTTTGGGTATCAGAATCTGGCCTTCTTCAGGTGTGTGTGGAGGGGGGAGGGGGGTGGTTAAAAGAAATGGAATGTTCCATTCACCTGCATACAGGGTTCACTTCAGTTAGGAGATGTCCTTTGATACCACGCCAAAATCTTAGATATTAGATCATAGGAAGTGTATGGGAAACAACATAGAGAATTGATGTTTAGTTCTTAGGAATAAAGGGTTAGGTTGAGGAAATTGTTTGGATATAGCATGAAATTCTCACAGCACACCAACAAAAATTTTATTTAACTATGTTGTGTAGCTCTCTGGGTGAGAGTTATGCTGAAAAAATGATTGTCCAATTGTGACTAATGTTTTGACAACTTGAGCAAAAGTCTTCATCAGGGCCCAGTTGTTCAAAGGCCGATTAGTGCTAGCACAGGATTAAATTTTAATGCAGGTTTCTATATTTCTTTTTTCCAAAGTCTTTTAGAGAAAACTTTCCCTATTCTTTTTAGAACATCCAATGATCAAATTGCGAGCAAAAAGATTTGAACTGAATTTTCTTTTGCTAACGATGGGTTATCTTAACTCAGATTTGAACAACCTGGGCCAGATTATAATTTCTTGTAGACAATCAGCTGTGTTATGATGATCGTCAGTCTCTAGTCATTTCTGTAAACACCTTTAATTCTTACAGTGGAACCTGGGAGTCCAATCAAGGGATGCCCTACTAAGGAAGAAAAACTTATGCTCCATGAAGAATTTCTTAGTGCAATGCAAGACAAATTCATGAGAGGTGAAGAGGAAGAGTTTGACTATAGTTCAGTTGACGCAAATGATGAGTATGATGATCTGACCATACGAGGAAGAGATGAAGAAGAACAGTACTTTGACAGTGAAGACATGTAAGTGTCTCACCTTTTTAAATCTATCAGCTGTATACTGAACATGAAAACTTGACCCATGAGTTACCCATGGGAGGCATGGTGGTCTAATGATCAGTGCACAGGATCCTACATCAAAAGGTTCAAGGCCTGATGATCAGTATATAGGATTCCACATCAAAAGGTTCAAGGAATAATGATCAGTGCACAGAATTCCACATCAAAAGGTTCAAGGCTTAATGATCAGTGCACAGGATTCCACATCAAAAGGTTCCAGGAATAATGATCAGTGCATAGGATTCCACATCAAAAGGTTCAAGGCATAATGATTAGTGCACAGGATTCCACATAAAAAGGTTCAAGGTTGGCAGTGTTGATGGCTATTGAATCTTTGGAGTCAGTGAAAGAGAAAATTAATAGAAAAGCAGACACTACCAGAATATCTCTATTATTTTCATGTGGATTTATTTGTTTCTTCCTGTTGATTATTTATTATGAATTTAGAATTCATCACCCTTAAATAACCAACCATGAAGCATGGACAATTTTTAAAAAAGCAGAAATAAATAATCATTGTACATCTAGGAGCTGTCTCCGTCCCCTATGTGACTTTATCATTTTAAAATTTACTTCACATAAATGGCCACATTACGTATCATGATGACAAAAAAAAAGAAATAAAACAAAGATTTTGTGAGAAATTTACTCAGACACAAAATCATTCAAATAAAAGAAGATAAGTCACAAAAAGGACTAATTATTATTGTCAAAAGGTACAATAAGTCGATATTGACCTGGACTTCATTGTAATATGAAAAACATAGACTATGATAATGACTTCCCCTTAAATTATCTAGAAATTCAATTACTACAACATTATCTAGAAATTCAATTACTACAACAGACAATAGTCATCCTCAGGACTACTCACAATGAGGCCATCAAGCTTTACCAGCTATTATTACTGTACTTACAGTATGATTTGACCCGAGTTTTATGTTGTTGTTAAGAGTAATTCTCCAAAGATCAAAGAAATAACTGACATTTGTCCTTTGGAAAAGGGGAAATAACAAGAAGAAAAAAGAAAAACCTCATTACAAATGAGTAAAATAGAAAAAAAAATGTGGAAAATATCCTGAAAAATACCTTTCTAGAGGAAGTCATCATCTAACAAAAGAAATTTGTAGGAAATGAAATTCCTATTTATATTGTGTTTTTCTGAAATGGTTTGTTTCAGCCACATTATCACTATTCCTGTTCTAATTTGAATACATGAATGTCTTGAAAGAAATACTGTTAACTTTATTTTAATTCAGTTACATGTGAGTGTGACATGCCTATTTTTCCTTTGTTTTGTTTGGAACTACTTTCCCTCATAGCCTTTGCTGGTTCCTGTCATAAGGAACAATAATAGCTAACTAGTTTAATTCCTGATGTATTTGTAAGAAAATCCTTCAGGATGTTTGTGGTGCCACTAGTCAGCTACGCTTGGACTTGCGTTGACCATCTTCATCAAATGTTGATAAATCTAGGGGGAAAAAAAATTGTTTATCATAATAAGTAACTCTGACAGTAAATGGCATGTGACAAATCAGTATTCTAAGCTTTTTAACCATCCTAAACTACACATCTTGGTTTTATAGGGTTTCACAGATAAATTTCTTGTCTAAATCAAATAATATCATTATTCAACACTGGAATGATGCTGAATTTAAAAAAAAGTACACCACCTACCAATTGCAACAAATTATTGTTCCTCTTTTGTTACTGCATAATGTTTGAAAGCTTAACCCTTAAACTCCCATAAGTGACCAAGACAGTTCTAATTTCTCCTTACAATATCAATACAATATTAATCA
The DNA here is from genome assembly GCF_036669915.1 of Pocillopora verrucosa. NCBI lineage: Eukaryota > Metazoa > Cnidaria > Anthozoa > Scleractinia > Pocilloporidae > Pocillopora > Pocillopora verrucosa. The sequence goes on from NC_089318.1 coordinate 1,156,224, forward strand.
GATAAGTGATGAGAGTAAAGAAAAATATAAATTTGGAGATAATTGGTTGATCCAACTCTAAATTCTCAGAACTAACATTATAAGAATTGTATAGTTGACAGTAAGGAGAATTACAAATTTGATCAGGAAGGAAAGGTGTAGATACAACTACACGTGAGTATTATTTATAGCATGACACATTTTGATGTCAATACATATTGAACAACCATTATTTTGCAGATTGTGAAATGAGCTTTTAAGAAAAGGAAAAGAAAGAAAAATGAGTTGTGTAATAAAATAAATTGTTACCATCAAAAGGGCGTGATTCATAGCCAGGGCTTCCAACTGGAGAATAAGGTTCAGGACGTATCCACTCTTTTGGAAGACATTTAAGGAGAAACGGCAAATATGAACCAACAGATGCTAATCTGTTCACCCAACCCGGAATTGATTTGTTACACAAAGCCTGTAATCAATAACACCACATCACACATTATGAAAAGCTGAGCACATAGGATATATTTCACAAAATTTAATGAACATGACTCCTAGAGTGGTTCCACTGTTTTACTGAAAATTTTTACTAGAAAATTCCCTGGCGGAATGTCATATATAGCCATGTGTACCACCCAGAAAGATTCTAAATGCAAGACGGAAAGAGAGAGAAAGGGCAGCAGTCATACATGATATCTTGCTTATTAACTGGATAAGGCAAAGCTGAAATGTAAAAATTTGTGACACTTCACAGTCTGTTACTTATGATCGACCCACTAAGAAAGCAGTCTGGTTGTAAGGACACAATGTACTACCAGAAATACTATTTTTGTCATACTTTGATAGAGAGACTTTTCTCACCTGACAAAATTCTGAAGTAAAATGATTACAATTTCTGGAACAGAAATCAACCATAATCATAATTAAAAGACAATAAAGAATATCAATTAAAAAGAACTTCATTTCTGATTAAAATCTTATTTATTTTAAGTAAAAGTTCAGTTACTGTTTCAACAACAGAAACCAAAAATTAACTTTAGCAAGTTACACTGCATTAAATTCTTATCTCCAAACAAATTCTTTCAAAACTGTAGTCAACCACTGGAAGAAAACAGCCTCTTCATACTTGTCTATGAGATGGTACGAACGTCCTTGGTATGTGTTTCCCATTCTTTTCAAGAGAGCCTCTACTTCACTTGGTAAAAGTTTTGTTGTTCCAATTTTTATAGTTTCCCTTGAATAAAAGAGTAAATAGGTAAAGAATTACTCAATATATGTTTATGTGAACCAGAAGAGGGAAAAGTTAGCTGAGAAAACAATTGACCCTTTAAGTCCCAAGATCTGATTGTTAATTCTCCCATCTAGCTGCAACTCATTTCCTTGTAAATTAGTAATGAGAATTTGGCATTGGATCAAGATAACAACTTCTGCCTAATTAGTTTGAGTATTTTTATTACGTGTGTGCAGGTTAATGTATGGATATTACAGGGAGAAGTTACATGCTAATCACTTTTGGGAGTTGAAGGGTTAACAAACAGATTCCATGTTACTGTGTGTCTGTTGAGTAATAGTTCACAGATGACATAAAAATGTGGTAAGAATAAAAAAAGTGGTCCACAAGGCCTGGCTGATTGTGCCTCTGATGTTCTTACCACATTTGCCTTCTTCTCTGATCTATTTGTTTTATATAGTAAAGAAGCAGCAAGTTGTTAATGGTGAGGTCATCTGTATATCTCTCCTCCAATAGACCATAAGTAAGAACTGATAAAAATGCATGTCTAATTCTGCTAAATATAATATACTGAAAACAGAAGAATGTTAATATAACTATTTTACTGGGTTTTCAGAGCGTGGTTGAGGGCGTGGTCGTCTATTAAAACTAAAAGATGCATTCAATGGGCATTGGAAACACTAACCTGAACTTAAATTCCTCTCCTAAAACTTCAGGTGAGTTGGGATTCATTTCAAATATTCCTGAAAAGTTGTAAGGGTGTCCTCCAAATGCATATTCTAGAAGAAGAGAATAAATTGACAAAAGATACAAGATAGGTAATTTCGTTGTTATCTATAAAAGATAAACAAAACAATAATGGACTTTTTGCTATTAGTAAACACTGCTATTTAACTCCCAAGAACTGATTGTTTATTCTCCCCTCTGGCTGCTACATGTTTCTTTGCAAATTAGTTACAAGAATTTGGAGTTAGATCAAGATAACTTCTACTTGATAAGTTTGAGTATTCTCATTACCTGTTTGCTGGATAGTTAGAAGATATTATAGGGAGAATTATTATGTTAATCACTTCTGCATGCCTTTCTGATCACCAACTTACTGAAGTTCTTTAACTTTTATTGCATTTTATTTTCCTTTGGTAAGACGGAAAGGATCAGTAAAACAATTATACACCATTGTCCATCACATTTTATACATTTTTTTTTCTAACAGCATGTTACTGCACACGATATGACTGCCAACATAACAACATCAAGGGTAGTGTTTCTTTTCGTGTATACCTTACGAAAATGTATAAGAAAGTGTGCCTCAGTTGAACTAATGAATTGCATGCAAAGAATGTCAAACAATACTATATGGCCTGAGGATAACATTTAAAGATATTCGTTGTGAGAAAACAAATGGCATAGCGATATGAGTCATTATTACGTGAGAGAAATTAAATATTATGAAATATAGATTAAAAAGATAACTAAACAAACGAGTAAATAAATAAATAAATTAAATAAACAATCGTAATTCTTGAAACTTCTAATTACCTGTCGTAAATCTTACAAGCACTGAGATCCGTGAGTAAATGTCTCAGTCTTTGATATTAATTTATTCTATACGCGCTTTTTCATTTTATTGTCTAGGACTCAGTGAAATAATATCAATAATGACAAAAAAAAACAAGGAAAAAACGAAGAGTAGCTAAACTACGAATTTTTAAGGAGACTTTTGTTATACTAGCTTCTCAATTCAATTAAGCCAAGAGTTATTACCTTTCCCGTGTACAACTACTCCTGAATGGAACACACCAAGACCAACAGGGAAAGTGTATTGGTTTATCCAGTACTACAAAGAAGAAACAATAAGAACTATAAAATTCTTCTTCTTAAACACTGTCGGAAGATGCTTAATGACTTCTATCACATCTGTTTCCTCTCACGAAATATTTTCAACTTGATCTCTCAGTGATAATAATCTGACTTTACCCACCATGTCGTAGACGTTTATCACTACCGGGTAGCCGGTCATTTTTGTATTAGATCTACGGCTTGCCGGCACGATTAAGGGAATTTCTTTACTGTACAGTACTATTGTCAAACATCTGGAAGCATCTTGAAAAACATCCTTCGAGGCTGTCAACCACTACAAATTATTTACTCATGATATCGACTGCTGACCGATTTATTGCATAACAAACAAAATGGCGGATGATGTGTTTGACTCCGCTACTACTAAAAAGGTTTGTATACGTCACAATTTGACGAGAAATGCGTTGCTTGACAAAAAAAAAATGTTTATGGTTTATTAGTTAATTATCCTATGTTGTTCCTGTTTTCAGTACAATTGGAATTTTAAAAAATTTATCGAGCGCACGCCTTGTGCTCGGGAGTCACTCTTGTATGGTATCGGTGCTGGCATGATAACTGGTTTTGGTTGCTTTATGAAGACAAGTGAGTTGACCCAATATTTTATAGATAGCTTCATATTTTTTAATAAAATTTGGCTAGTCTCCCATAAGGAATGATTGTGAAAATCTCTATTGCCTGGTGTTGATTTGTTGTAATTGCAGTGCACGTTTTCAAGTCCTGTCGATTTGCAGTTGGTGGCTTTGCCTTGATCTCTTTTGGAAGCTGGTAATGTGCTCATTGTCATACTTTCACAGAGTCAAGCACTTCAAATTTTTATAATGATTTAAAAATTTATTGTGGCGATCCTAACCCGCAAACTTGCGCAGATCATGGAGGAAGGGGCAGGTTCAACCATTATCTTGTCTCCCGCTGGAGATTTGTTGTTGGGTTGAAAAAAACTTCAGATGATATATAGCCATTGTTACTCAAGACGGTTAAAGTATTTTCCCTTAAAATGTTTTGACTCGTCTTCTGATATTTAGGGAGGTATGCAGGTACATCAAACAAAAAGAGAAAGAAGCAATCAAACAACATGTGGACATGTTAAATAAGTACAGAGAACAAAGGAGAGAAGAAGAGGAGGGTAGTGAAGAATAAGCACTGAAAGAAATTAAATGTAACTGAACCCTTTTGGTCATAAAAGTTTTATTTTCAGCTTTCCTTTGTCCAGTGTGTTGATTTAAGTTCAATTTAGCTGTTTGATGTCAAAGCACTCTAGACAATCATAAGATTTTTTAATTTGAATGTAAACAAAGAGGATCCATCTGTTGCCAAGATTCTTTAGTTACAACATGTCAATTAGTTCACAGGGCTTCTTGAGTGTGTAAGGTTCATGTTAGAACTCAAATTTTACTTATGCGTGAACTAAAATTGCAGTTGTTTATGGTTATATCATATCTCTAAAATCTTTGTACAAAATAAAATTAAATGATTGTATTTGATTTGTTATAGCTGAACTATTGATCAATTGTCATTCAGTAAGCTTGATACAGCAGCACATACTACAATTTTAATTGAGTGAGGTGTAATGGAAGCTTAAGAAGCACATTTTGTTATTTAAAATTGAGTAACTGTCATAGGCCAGCTCCTTTTCCAGTGATGGGATTTCATTTGACATGATGGGCTTTCACATTTGACGTTTGGAGACACAGCTCTTGAGATTTTGTTGCCATTGGTAACACTGAATATGAAAGAGATCTTCGCAGTAATGAACACTACTTGAGCAGTGAATCCCGAATCCTGGGATCCTGTACAGGCCTGAATTATTTTTTTCAGGCCTTATTTTCACTACTGTGCAAGAAGTGTTCATTACTGCGAAGATCTCTTTCATATTCATGCCTTTATCCGTAGTTCAAATATATGACTTTCACATATTCACAGTCATTTATTGGTAACATTGTTATTTTATAGTCAAACTCCCAGCACAAAACTTTTTCCGTGCCTCACTCAACTGATAATTATAGGAAGAACAAGTCAGCTATTTGAAGTTACTGAAGTCCATACGTAGCTTGATGGATGGCTGTGCTGGTGCCACTTTGGCCTGGACAGCTGGTTGCTTTGGTTTGGCTGATGCCTGATTAGCTCTGACTGCACTTTCTAAACGTGACTTTAGTTCAGGCTGTGAACTCATGATGCTACGGAAAGGCCCAGGGTATTTGGGTCCAATTTTCATAAGTTTCTGCAGAGCCTGATCATGGAGGTTCCTGGTTATCTTCCCTCCTTTTGGGAGGTTAGCACTGTCTGACAGCAATGATATAAGGATTGGTACAAGCAATCCTAGCATATGCACCTCTGAAACAAACACAAAATGAAAACAGAATGTTGTAAGCCAGTATAAGTTCCACAAATGCTCTCAATCCTATAAATAACTTCAGATCAGTTATAGGTTTACCAATCTATTCTCTTTGGTATGTGAAGATTGCTTCCTTCCTGTGAAAATTCACTTATGGATTCCAAAACAGAATTCAGTGCATGAAAGCAGGGAATGTGTGATGCCCAATGAGCACAAGAACATAGACCTCAAGAAGAAATGAGTTTCCTAAGCAATTACTAGAAGTATGAATTCACTGCTAAAAGAATTCTCTAAGCATTTAAAATGACTTGACTCAATGTGATGCAAGAAATCCCTTTGAGGGCGTATGTAAAGTTGAAATAAAGGCCTGAGGTTCTTACTTAAATGGTCATCTGTCCGTTCCACCAAATTCTCCAGGATCTTGATGGCAGCTAAAGTGATTGTCACCTGTTCCTCGCTGCTTGGCTTGTTAACACACATGTCATTCAAAATCATCACAATGTGAGGAGCTAAAGCATTGATGAAAGGATAGGCAACACTACGCTCTCTACACTGGAAGACAGACTCCAATGTCTGTAGAGCCTTGAGCTGAATCTGAATTAAAGGGGAAAGATATCATCAAAGAAAGTTCAATTTTTATTTATTGTAAATTTATTTTCAGTTTCAAACTTCCATATGTTGTTACTCTCTCAACAAAAGGTATAAAGATGATATTTAAGTGTCAATCAATTCAAAGCTTCAACCTTTCTCACCACCCCCCTGGAGCAAACCCCTGAAGTTTTGAAGATTGGTGCCCCACCCAAAATGCCCCACCCATTTTTTTGGTAAGATGACCATGACTTTCAACACATCGACCAGTAGACATTTTAACCCTTTTCTTCTAAACCATTTGATCACAGAAGTGAAATTTTTTTCCTAAAACACCTCCATAGTTTAAGATGTAATAGTTGTCTTCTGCTGGAAAGACTTGTCACTTTCAGCCAGGCAACATTCAAATTCCCCACCCCACCCACCCCCCCCCCCCCCCCCCTTCCTCAGCCACAGAAGACAGTCAGGGTTTGGATTGATTGGTGCTTTAAGATGATGACAATAGCAATAATAGAACTGTTATCAATATTCTAGAGCAGAAGGCACATTGCTGACATTAACTTTACACCACTTAAATAAGGAGCAACACGACACACCTGCATTGTTGATTTAAGGCACCTGGTAAATAATTTAATACACTGTTGCTGTAAGTCTGATGCCAACACCACTTCTTTTGGTGCTGAGAGAATGAAGATGGCCAATGCAAGCATCACCACAGAGTCATCCATCGCAGGTGATTCTGATACTGCACCAAAAGCTGCAAACTCCTCATTAGCTTTGGAATCTGACAAAACTGTGGCTAAAGCACTGTGATCAAAAGAAACAAAATTAAAGAAGATTCAAATATGTCATCAACAATACAATGAATACCATTGCCAAGGCTGCTGAAGAATCTACCGACATGATTTGTTTCCCATGTCAAGTTTGTTCTCTCAGGTTACCCTTTAACTTCAGAAGTGATAAACATGACACTTCTCCGTGTGATTTCAATACATAACTTTGCAAAACCGTAATGAGAGCAAACAAGCTTATCAGCCTAAGATGTTATCTTGATATAACACCAAATTCTCCTGTCTAATTTACAAGCAAGTGCATGGTAATCAGAAGGGAGAAATACTAATTGGATCTTGGAAAGAAATAGAGATCTATAACAGCTCTGGTTTGTAACAATTGAAGAAAAATGGGGTGTAACAAAAAAGATTGAAACAAAACATACAGAGCTGAAAACTGGTGGCTAACAAAACAAGAAAACTAGAATCTGTCCTTCCTCAAGTCTGTAAATAAATAATTTAAACCTTTGAAGCAAGTCAATCCAGTCCTTGGAACATTTAGGGTGCTGTGTGAATGCAGATGTGGTAAGCTGTTTTAAAGCCTGTAGTGCAGCTGAAACTGTTTTCTGTGAGGTGGAGTCTTGGATTGAGGCCACCTCACGCAGGGCACAGGTCAAAAGGTAAAGTACACTTGGTAGAACATTAACAGAAGCCTCTGGTGTACAAAGGCCAGGGACACATGGGAGGATTGAAAGTGCTTCAGATATAAGTTTGGAGCTCTCCTCAGTTAATGCTAAAAGCAAAGCAATACATGATTCATTTACTTTGTATTCATAGACTAGGATTATACATTTGAAAAATTTGAATCTCCTTTGTAAAGTAATGGTAGACATATAAAGGCCACAGTCTTTTGCCCATGCACATGTGTAATTTCATGCAATCAGATCCTGGGCATTATCAGTTTAATCTAGGATGCATAGGGACAAGTGGTTGGGGGGAGAAGAGAAAACAGATTGAAGAAAAAGTGGTAAAGTTTGTCACATTTTTGACTGTAATTATAGACTATGACCCACACTTGCTGATAGTTCACCTGCTTAAGAATTCAGATCTTTCTCTGTCCACGGTTTATAACAAATGAATGAATATTTATCATCAATATCAATGCTTTCTTGAGAAAACTCACATCTAAACCCTGAGCCAATAGACACCAACATAACTGGCTGCTGGCTGGATGCGGCAGATGAAGGGAGAAGGTTTGGAAGCTGTTTTGTGAGGATGCACATACAAATCTCCATCACACCAAACACTAAGGATCTTCCAGGCGTTAAGTCATCCTCTCCCTCTGCATCTATACTTGAGCTGCTCTCAGAACTGAGGAGGGAAAAAAAAGTGACCACATCAATTAGTACATTTCTCTTACTAACTCAATACCATTTACCTCTGTACTTCAAATCTCAATATTTTGACGTGTAACTACAAAAAATGAGATCTATTGGGGATGATGCCCTAAAGTAGAGTTTTTCTCTTACAAACTGAATACTGGACCATACAGTTGAACCATTTTCCCCTCAGAGGCTTGCTCAGTGTCCAGTCTAAATGTTTTTCAATCTTAGCATTGGGTCAGAATTTAGCAATTGTTCACCCCTCCTGTTTATTTTTCTCTTTTTTTTTCCATTTTCATTAAGCAATTTTTTTTTCTGTGGGGTCAATGGCTCTTTTAAAAATTATCCTTTGGCACTTGATTCACTAACAATGTATCACACAACATTTTGTGTGTTTTAAATTTCAACATATAAAAATGTAACCTTTGCTTTACAAATGAGAAAGTGATTGACCCTACTAATACTTATCACAAGCAACAAAATGAACTGTAAATAATATTAATTCTGTTTGATTTTATGAACATATTATTTCGATTTAACTTTGGGGTAACCACTCTAGTTAATATTACTTTGCAGCTGCAGCCTTTTTTCCTTCTAATGATTCTTGAGCAGCTTTAACAATCTGTCTGGCAACTCTCATGGCAGCCAAGTGGATATCACGAGAGTCCCTTGTGAGCAGTACTCTGTGTAACACACTTAACATTTCAACACCGAGGATCTGAAGAAGAAAATCAAGATTAATAAATATGCTTGGTTTAATTGGGGGAGAGAAAAGAATTGATGAGGAAAACAAATTCAAACTATCATCTAATTCAAACACAATTGTCAGTTCAGGAATAATTTGAAATGTCACCAGAAAAAAATAATAGTGATATGGTTTCAAATCATTATGTTGCTCCATAACTCATACCAACTGGAAATTCCAAAGAGGGTGTTTGGAGTGGGTGGGGGGGGGGGGGGGGTGAGAGGGAGGGCTGTGAAGTTAGGCAGTAAAGGTAAACAGAATTAACTTGGGGTTAGGAGAGTGGAGTTAAATAAGAAGGTCCATGAGGGAAGAGGTAGGGATACTTTCTGAAACAATGCCTTAGTTTGAAAACCCCCACATGGTATAGTAAAGTACGATGGTTCTCTCTGACATGTGGAAGATAGGTTCAAGATATTACCTGTTCATTTCCTATGAGAGTGCGTGGCCACTTAGAATCCAGTAAGCTGTAGAATGCATTTAGACAAGCAGACACAGTACTGTTGGGTTGTGTTGCTCTGGATGAACACAAGGATTCCATGCAAATTCCAACCAGTAAATGAAAGTAGTCTACGTTGATATCTGTTGGTGTCTTGGCAGGTGTCACCATATCAACAGAGCTTGTGTTTAGAGGCTCAATTGGTATTCCTAATTAAAAAAATAATAATGATGATAAAAATAATAATTTATAATGATTACAATAATAATAATAATAATAATAATATAAGAAGAAAACCTAAATTTTTTTTAGTTTATGTAACAGTCATTTGCACTACAATTTAGCTCCAAAGTAATTAATGTTTTCAAGGAGGTTACTAATTACATAATGTGGGATTATGTGAACCAATAAGGCACTGATAAATTCAGTAGAAGGGAGATTACATATTCAGTTAATTTCTCTGGTTATTTCTCTATCAGTTTATTTATTCTTTAAGAAGTTCTGACCAAATGGTTTTTGTGATTGAATTTCACACTTAAAGTTTTCACATTAACATCAAACCGTTCTAAATGAATATTATTCCCAGTTATGGACTGCATTGCTAATAGATATGGTTGTGACAATTATAGCTGGGCAGTGTTCATTAGAACAGGAACATGTTTAGTGCTCTTGCCTTGCTCCATATCACGCTTGGTGCTTTCAAATCCACCATTGTTCAGCCACAAGGAGGCTGCATGAACAATGGAAGGCCAACAACTTTGGTAATGTGGCTTGGCTTGCTCCATTGAGTCAGGACTAAAAAACAAAAAGGGTTGCAAAAAAACAATATGATTCAAAACACAGATCTTGAGAAAGAAAAGAACTGGTGTGACAGGGGTGCAAGGAAAGCTGCTTGCATACAGATTTGTACAGTTAAAGTTGCTGTCTTGATCTAACACCTAATTCTCATCACTAATTTAAAAGGAAATGAGTAGCAGCTAGAGGGGAGATAAGCAATCAGATCTTGGGTTACAGGGTCAAGAAAAGAGGTATTGACACCCATGGAGTCATGTAGGCATTGATGTTCCACAATGAGTGAATGGAAAACATTATTGTTGACCAAACATTTGTTTGTAGAGTACAACAGCTACAGAAACAACATCTCAAACCTGTAAAACATTCCACCGTGGGGAGGCAACTGAGATGCATACTCTGCAGGTAGAGAAAGAAGTGCATGATCTCTCAGTGCACCAAGCCAGTATTTACTGAGAGATTTCAACTCAGGTTCTACCAGCTCCAAGAGGCTCCCAGCTGGTTCAGAAAACTCTTCATCTCCAGCATTTACTGGTGATGGACTGTCCTGCTGCTTCATGGCAACTATATACACCTGTAGGAATTGATTGAAAAAAAAAACAACTCAGAATCATCGGTGATAAATGTCTATGAAGAGTTGTTAAGGCAGAAAGGTGACGTAGATGAATATACATATATGAGTCAGAGTTGTAAATTCATACAATTTGTTTCATGTATTAGAAGCCAACTGAATGACATGTAGTAATTGAAATCTGGGAAATGAAAAATTGACTAATCAGGATGTTATACATAAAGTAAATATTTCAACTTGCTGTTGATGGAACAATTAAGGCTTCCACAAAAATTTTGATGAAAATATCACCCACATTAAGAGAATATCAAGGGAGGTTCCAAATTTTCAGCAGAATACCAGTGGACTTGCTTTATTATCACTGATGTTATAAACTATCAGTACCTCAGCCCAAGCTTTCAAAACTGCTAGTTTCTCCATTGTAGTAGCTGCTTCATTGTAAAGCTGTAAAGAAGAATCTTTAGCCTCCCCAACTTTTGACAGCTTGGTGACTAACAGTTGCTGAATCCTCCGTACATCATTAAGATCTCTTGCAATACCACTGGCAATCCATGCACTACAAACCTGAGAATAAAGCAATATTATATATGGTCAATACATCTGCTGTGATGCCAATTAGACCATGTATAGTCTGACACAACCTGTAACCATTTGTAAGTGTTTTTGTGACTTGCTTATCACATAAATGAAAGTTTTGACAACACAGAGTCATTTTACAAAACAACAACACAATTAATGAAAAGATATTTCTTATACCATAGACTTCTCAGATTCCAACTCTGAAAAAGGTTTCAAATCAGTGACATACCAAGGTATTCTCTGTTGGGCTAGTGGGGTAGGGAGGGAATTAATTTGGCATAGCAGGCGACAGGAGAGGCATATGGAGCTTAGGACCCATATCATAAGATTGAGTGTCACTTCTTACCTCGCATGCCATGGCTGTGACATCAGAGGGCATGTCTGAAGCAAATGCTGGTCGCAGAGCAGCCCCAACCTATTTATGGCAAAAATTTTTATATTTGAGAAGTAGGTCTACATTATTGTCTTACTATAGTCACAAACAGTGTCAGAATTGTTACAAATATTTTGACAAAATATTATTCCTCATTACTAATTAAATAAAGTATACTTTTGACTGTTTGTGTAAGTGTAACACTGCAACCTTCTTTAATTTCTACAGTGAATTGCCTTTTCTTACCTGAGCCTGAAACTGTTCCAGGATAACATGCCCTGGATAATCAGGATCAGGTACTGATGCAAACATGTTGACAACATCCTGAATGAAAATGAAAAAAAAAAAAAAAACACTGATACAGACTGAATAAAAAAAATTTTAAAACTGTGTCAAATTTTCATTCAATTGTTTTGTTTGTTTGTCTATTTTTTTTTTAACATAATTTCTTATGGATGTTACAATTACCTGATTACTAAGAAAAGTGACTGACTCCTACACATTTATGACAAGGGAAATTTTTAGCATCTGCAAATAGTAAGCTACTGTACCTGTAAAGTGCTTAATCCCTCCAGCTTCAAATGATCGCATGTTGCTGTGGCTGCAATGAACACCATTCTGACAAGCTCTTGAAGATGCATAACAAGAAAATCTACCAAAGAAAACCAAATTAAGTCCAAGGTCATCCTGTCATAAAAAAACGTCAGAATCCTCCTTGATGTTTTTAGAAGTAAACACATGGTTATAACTGAAATTACAAAATTTAACATACCACTTTATCTGTGATCACATGAGAAACTTGATCACAAAGATATTCATCCACTATTGAATCCATGTATGTTCAATTAAACTGCGCTCTGAAGGCTGTAAACACTCCAAGCCTCTGGGGATGGATTCTCATCAACAGACTAAGGGAAGTCAGGGTTATGAATTGAGGGAGGTTGGGGGGGGAGGGGTAGACTTAGGTAGTTGAGGGGGGTGAGGAAATAGACTGAGGAGTAGAGGAAGACCAAGGAATTATCAAACAATGGGGCTTGTTGAGAGGAAGGACTTATCAGAGGGTTCATTGTTTATTCTAAAATTATCTCACCCTCTCCAGTCTCCTCTCGCAATGTGCGTGCTACTGCCAAATCAAAATGACCCTGTTTTGATTGACAGACAACAATAATTTTCTTGATACATCCAGTTGCAAACACTCTGGTTGGCCAGCGTGGATCCACTTTAGGGTGTGTTTCCTCAGGAGCTTCTCCAGCTGTCATTCCTCCACCTTCGTCAGTATCACCTTCACCTGCCTCTTCACCCTCTGTTTGTTACAAAGTTAAAAAAACCAAAAAAATTATATTTCATTAAATATTCTGATTCAGTTTTCATGGGTAAAAGCTTTCCTTCCAAGCTCTGAATGTTGCAATGAGCATGTATGCTTAAGACCATACATTCATTGGGACAATCCACCTATAGAGTATTTTCACATGATATTAAAGTGGTTATGTTAGTATACCAAAACAAAAACAGGTCAATATTAATGTACCAAAACAATAACACCCCAACCATGCTGAACTACTTCATGTAAATATATGAAAGCACTCTATATCACTATGCACACCCCACCCAAAGGGATTGTCTGAGCTCTTGATCAAGAATGAGGGATCCATGTTCAAGACTAGAGGTGTCAGTAGTACTTCACATGGGCAAAGTCTTCAAGTAAAAAAAATATTTTTGATTTTGAAAGTGAAAAAAGTAAACTCTCTGCTTATTCAAACCCCTCTGCACATCCAATTCCTTAAGCAAAATATTTTGAAGAGTATTTCAACCTTGTTCTTCATTCCTCTTTTGAACTTCTGGTCCTTTTGCTGCTTTGCTGCTTTTGGATGCAGACAGCACATCCCTACAGAGGCCCAGCCAATGTGTCAGGTTTTGAGCTGCA